>NC_133229.1:1470592-1528092 GCF_040436345.1 Pagrus major
CTATCTCTGACCTGGACATCAGGCTCATGCATCTGAAACATCTATTTCCCAAAATGTTCCTGTGACGAACTCCTCGGATGCTCGTCAGTGAGCAAGCTAACATGTTAGCTGGATATCGTTAGCTTTAATAAGTTGAGCTGTTTCCAGCGTTTGTGCTAAGCTAAAGTCGGCTAACCACATCTTGGACTTGTCCATGACCCGGGCACGCAGAGGTTCAACGTATTATCTGACACAGTTTCAGATGATTTCAGAAGAAAATCCAAAACTACTTTTTAAAAAACACAAAAATCCAGATTAGCGACGGCGCTAAAGACCAGCAGGGACAGAGTTCTGTGAACAGTCCGGGGTCACGGATCATCCTGTGACCCGTCAGATTCTGTGACTGATTCAGAATTATAATCTGGTCTCGTGTTGATCTGTTGAACCCGACCTGAACTCTTCACTCTGAGCAGAAACACACGGAAACATCCTGACGAGACAGAGTAACAGAGAGAAATCCTGCAGAGGCTTTAATTACCCCTTAATTAACACACACACACACACACACACACGCACACACAGACACACACACACACACACACACACACACACGCACACACACACACAGACAGACATCCTTCAAAAAAACACTTTTAAAAATGTTTTTTCTTGTTTGTTATTTCTGAACTTTAAACTTTTATCTTTTTGTCACATCACTGCTGCTGACACACTACATGGCCAAAAGTATGTGGACGCTGCTCGCCCTCTCAGTGCTTCTTAAAATGGCTTCTTCTTCTTCTTCTTCTTCTTCTGTTTTCAGCCCTCATTCATTCACTCGGTCATGTAAGTGTCCTCAGGTCTGAACACTGTTGGTTCACTGCTGTGAAGCTGTGACAGTGAGTCTGTTCACTGACAGCTGAAACATTCAGCCGCCTGCAGGAGAAACTTTCTGCTGTTGAGATAAAGAGACGAGTTCAGTAAAGACTCACCAGAGACGAGAAGAGACGAGCAGCCGGTCGACAGGCTGAACACTGAACACTGAGCTCTGAGCCCAGCCTCGCTCTGCCTCGCTCTGCCTCGCTCTGCCTCGCTCGCTCTCTCTCTCTGAGGTGTGGCTCCAACCAGGAAGTCTTCCTCTTCCTCTTCCTCTTCCTCATTTATAACTGCTTCATGTTTTCTCTTCCCTTCACTTCCTGTTCATGTTCAGTCCAACAGCTCCTCCTGCTGACACACACACCTCATTACACACACACACACACACACACATACACCTCATTACACACACACACACACACACACACACACACACCTCATTACACCACACACACACACACACACACACACACACACCTCATTACACACACACACACACACACACACACCTCATTACACACACACACACACACACACCTCATTACACACACACACACACAGACACACACACACACACACACACACACACCCACACACACCCACACACACACACACACACAGTATTCTTTAAATTTGATTGA
This sequence comes from Pagrus major, assembly GCF_040436345.1. Lineage (NCBI taxonomy): Eukaryota > Metazoa > Chordata > Actinopteri > Spariformes > Sparidae > Pagrus > Pagrus major. The sequence continues at coordinate 1,472,086 of NC_133229.1, forward strand.
TCAAAAGACATTTGATGGTATTGATTAGGACCCTCAGATTGGCCAATCAGGTTGAAGCTCTGCTGGAATTCATGTGATGTCGTGTGTGTGTGTCTGTGTGTGTGTGTGTGTCTGTGTGTGTGTGTGTGTGTGTGTGTGTGTGTGTGTGTCTGTGTGTGTGTGTGTGTGTGTGTGTGTGTGTGGGTGTGTGTGTGTGTGTGTGTGTGTGTGTGGTGTAATGAGGTGTGTGTGTGTGTGTGTGTGTGTCTGTGTCTGTGTGTGTGTGTGTGTGTGTGTGTCTGTGTGTGTGGTGTAATGAGGTGTGTGTGTGTGTGTGTGTGTGTCTGTGTGTGTGTGTGTGTGTGTGTGTGTGTGTGTGTGTGTCTGTGTGTGTGTGTGTGTGTGTGTGTGTCTGTGTGTGTGTGTGTGTGTGTCTGTGTGTGTGTGTGTGTGTGTGTGTGTGTGTGTGTGTGTGTGTGTGTGAAACATTAAGCAGGTAGTTAAATACAAATGGAGACGTTAATCATTATCAGTAGAATCTTGTTACCTGAAGCCTTCATCATGTTTAATAACGTTCATAATGTTTTGCAGCCTTTACATGTTCATTAGTGTTTTAAGGTTAATCCTTTGATCCAGCATCGTTTAATAAATGAATTCATAAATAAAAAACTTTGTTTTTCTTGTTTTCTAAAATAATCGATGAGATTTTCAAGCTGAGGAGAAAAAAATACATAAAAACAAAAAAACAGCAGAAAAACCACGAGCTTCCCCTCGGCTTTTATTTTGAAAGGTCTTGACGGAAGCCGTGGTGTGTATTCAGGTGCGCTTGACGCAGGCGCAGAGCTCATTTAACCTGCAGCAGCTGACGCGTCTGACCGCCGCAACAAAGACGAGAACAAAGAAAACCAGAGATCTGACTTTCTCACCGGAAACAGAAGAAAAGGTAGAAATGATTCTGTCCTGATGATCAATGATCTGATGATCGATGATCTGATGATCAATGATCTGATGATCGATGATCTGATGATTGATGATTGATGATTGATGTTGAGGTGTGCGTGATGTTGAGGTGTGCGTGATGTTGAGGTGTGCGTGATGTTGAGGTGTGCGTGATGTTGAGGTGTGCGTGATGTGAAGCTGCTGCTCAGTCAAACCTTTGAAGTCCTCGGACAGCAGAAACGCGTGACCGTGCGACCCTTCAGGCTCGTTCTTGTGATTAATGTCGGAACTCATCGAGTGAAATCGGTTTGATCGGCTTCATCATCGACAGACGAGCTGCAGCGGCCAACGCCTCAACACACGCTGATCACTGATCAATGCGCCGAGCCTCGCTGCTTATCGACACCGAGCAGGACAGCGCGACCGAGACGCTTTAAATCAAAATGTATTTTTAATTTGTTATCCCGATCATCACCGGGACGTCACCGGGACGTCACCGGGCCGACGCCTCAGGATCCACCGGCCTGACTCACAATAAAAACCAGCCGAACATTAAATTGGCAGAAATGTGAATGTAGTCTGGTGGCGGTCGGACTCATCAGTGTCGGTTTATTTCAGTCTGCAGTGACACGATGACCCAGTTTCTCTTATAGACTTTCTGGAACAGTCCGAATAAATATAAATACGCCGAGTCAGTACTTGAGTAAAAGTACTTAGTTACATTCCAGCATTGATAAAAATATCCAACCCTGCAGCTGAAACCAGAGACGAGTGCATTCAGATAAAAGACCACATCTGAAGCAGGTTTGTTTAAATCTTTCAATCATTCTTCGTGATTTGTTGTTAATTTACTCTAATTACTTCTCAGCTGGGAGGCTTTCAGGGCCCGTTGGAGTTTTCAGCTCTGTGAAACTGATGCGTCAGGAGCAGAACAGCTGAACTGAGGTCAGATTGAAGCTGTGACTGAGTCATTATGTGACACGGTGAGTTCAGGTGTCATCAGAGGAACTCGTCTCTTCTCGTGTCGATTGTTTTAATTCTAGTAAATATTGTTGCTTCGACTGCAGCTCGTCGTCTTTTAATGTTGAATTCAACAACTGAAACTTAACGTTGCATCAAGTTCTCATCTCGTTACAAACATGTTGGTTTAATTCTGTATTCATCATAAAAACCATCAGATCAGCTTCTTACTTCATCTTGTAGTTTTAAAGCAGCACGATGCAGAATTTCACTATTGACAACATAAATGAGGTAATAACACAAACTGTCTCCATCAGTGAATAAACCAGCTGTTCTCAGAGGAAAATAAGGTCCAGAACACTGTTTGAAGCTAGGAAGGTGGCAGGGTCCGCCACATATAAACAAAGTAAAACTCCTTTAAGGTCAGTTTGTTTATTCAGTCATGAAAACAAAGAGTTTGATTATTTAGTTTGTTTATCAGCCAATGAGGATCTTTCTCTGCTCCTTAACATTTATTCACCTAAACTACAGACTGCTCCTTTAAACTACAGACTGCTCCTTTAAACTACAGACTGCTCCTTTAAACTACAGGCTGCTCCTTTAAACTACAGGCTGCTCCTTTAAACTACAGACTGCTCCTTTAAACTACAGGCTGCTCCTTTAAACTACAGGCTGCTCCTTTAAACTACAGGCTGCTCCTTTAATCTGGGCTGACTGTGTATTTTAATCAGAATCAGAACCAGAATTCCTTTATTTGTCCCACAAACGGGGAAATGTGTGCGTCACAGCAGCCAGAGGACAGTCAATATAACGATAAACAATAATAGTAAAGAATAAACAATATAATAAACAGGTGCAGGTGAGTCACACTCAGCTCCCCAGTCAGGCTGAGGTGTTTGTTTGTTTGTTTGTTGGTTGTAAACGCAGACGAGGCTGCTGTCAGTCTGGACACACGTCACCTCCTCACAGGGTCAGACGGACTCAGACCATTCAGACTGTGTGAGCCTCACTTCACTGAACCAGACTCCATAGAAAAAACACACGTTTTAATATTTCTCTTTCACCTGCAGCCTGTTTTTCTCTCGGGTCAGAACATGTGAAGGTTCCAGATATCAGATTTTACAAAGTCCCATGAGTCAAATAAAAGTCTTTCATGAAGTGTTCTGATAAATTCCAGGACAGAACTGTGAAAAGTTCTGATTCTGTGTGAGTGTTCTGGAACGAGCTTTGTGCAAATGATGTTTTGTCTTCAGGGGACAAAGACTGAAATCGCAAACCAACAAAGAAACCAGATCACAGTAATTCATTTAACACGCTGTTCTGATAAACTGGACTTTGTGTCTGGTTCCTCTAAGGTCCATTCTCAGACGATGGAGAAGTCAAACAGCCAATACGACTCGTTCCTCTTCTGGAGGCAGCCAATCCCGGCCCTCGACATGTCGGAGCTGGCGGACCTGGGTTTGACTGACGGTCAGCCGGCCAATAGCATCAAAGGAAAAGACAAGTCTTCATCACTGAGGAGTGACGAGGAGGAGGTGAGGGGGCGGATGGGGAACAGGTCCAAACAACACTGTCTTTAGTAGAGTTAATTTTATTTCCCTTCATCAGGAGCGATTCAGTCTGATCATTATCTGTTTCCATGGTTACAGTGTGGACGGATCTGTCATTATAAAGATTTAACAAAAACATGGAGGCTGCAGCTGTGACATCAGTCATGTTAGCAGTGAAGCTAACGGGATGCTAATGTGTTGATGAAGTGATGAATGTGCTTCAGACGTTTGTGTTCCCCTCCCTGCAGAACTGATGACATCACATCAGACTCAGCTCTGTTTACTGATGAGAAGCTAACGTTAGCATGCTACTTGACTGCACTGAGTAGCCTTCTTGTCTTTTTGATATTTTAAAGGGGTAATTTGTGAGATATGTGCAGAATCTAAGTTTAATCTGAGGCAGAGATATCGACTGGAGTTAGCATGCTAACCAGCTAGCTCCCAGTTTCAGCTGGAGATGTGAAAGCAGTCAGTTCACTACTGAGTCCAACAAGTCAACAAGATAAACTCACTAAATGTGAAGAAAGGAAATATTTTGACACCTATTTTCCTTCTAAACAGAAAAATAAACCGTCTGAACTCAAGTTTCTCTGCGACTGAACTCAGACGAGCTTCATCGCCTCGTTAACTCATCGTCCAGCACACTTCATTCAAACTGAGTCACAGTCACCAGAACAGTTCTGGTTGTCTCCACAGTCACCTCTGGTTCGGTCCAAATAAATCCTCAGTTCACAGAGTAACGTGAAAATATTTTGACTCCAGCTAACAGCAGCTAGCCGCTACAGCAAAGAGTAAAGACAGCAGCAGTTAGCGGTGATGCTGCCCCCTGTAGGTTTGGAGCCGCCTTTTGAATTCTAGTCATTTTACAACCTTTGTGTACATTTTCCTTGTTTAATATTTGTTTACTGAAGTCTTAACTTGTAACAGAGTATTTTTACAGTGTGGTATTAGTTATTTTACTGAAATAAAGTATCTGAATACTTTCCAACACTGAATATGACTAAAATGTGACCTAATTTTCTTCCTGTCTGTCCTCAGTCCGTCCTCTCTGAGTTCTCCTCCTTTAATTATTGGAGAGCTCCTCTCGCCGACGTCGACGCTCTGCTGGCCGACCTCAACCTGCTGCTTTGAACACACCATCACCTGACACCTGACCCCGGATCAGCCTCACCTGACCTCTGACCCCAGATCAGCCTCACCTGACCTCTGACCCCAGATCAGCCTCTGCAGGCCTCTTCCTCCACTCTGTTTTTTCTCCACTGAAGAAATTGAGACACTCCAGGAAGTCACCAAAATAAGAGCCTGGTTTTCACATTAAAACAGGTCGTCACAGATGGACGGAGGTCTGCTGAGACTGATCCTGGTTCAGATTAAATCACAGCTTTTTATTCACTCTGGTCCAGAATCAGTTTCCCTGAAACCACACAGACACAGCTGACACGTTTTAATGCCTGTTAATAACTGAGAGTCTGTTTGGCTGATAATTACTGTGATCATGAAGCTGATCATCAACTCTGAACTTTGAGGATATGAAGCAGAAATAGAATTAAAATCCAGTGAGGTAAAAAATGTTTCACTTCAAACAGAAATGATCATAAAACGTGAAGGAAAGAATAAAAACTGAGGAAAAAAGCTGCAGATATTTTGATAAAGACAATAAAAATGTGTGTAAATGAAGAAGCAACACAGACGAGTTGTTAGTGCAGCTTTAATGTTCATGATGAATTTGGTTGAGAGAAGAAGAGAGGAAGTTTACTGAAGGGATGTAGAGCTGAAACGTACGGAGGACCGTGAATGCAGCACACACACACACACACACACACACACACACACACACACACACACACACACACACTAATGATCCTCAGATAGTTTTGATTCGATGACTCAGCAGTAAACAGCTGACTGACTGTATTAATAACCACACTGGAAACATTCACTGTGTCAAAGAACCAAACCAGGAAGTGCTCAGTGATCCCAGCGATCTGATTGGTCGGATTTGAACCAGCTTCCTGATCTCAGATCAGCTGATTTCAAACTAATTGTGATCGGATTCAAACCGACAACCTTCACGTGTGAAAATGAGATTTTAACCCCTTCAGCGTGTGAGCTGAAAGTTGAGTCAGTGTTTGTTTCCTCAGATTATTTGTGTTTATTTACTGAATGTGTCGAAACTGACGAGACTCAAAGTTTTTATGTTTCCATTTGTGCCTTTTTGTTCTTTTGTCCTGAGCTGCTTCGTTAACACTCGCTGTTAATTATTTATTTATTTATTAATGTATTTATTAGTTTCTCATGCTGTTTTACTGAGCGGGCTGGAAGAAAACCAGCTCACCTGGTTCTGTCAGAATGTGCTGTCACCTGCCAACAATAAACACGTCTTCTTTGGACCGGCCGCCTGCTTTTAATTCACTCAGCTTCAGTTTTATTTCACAGGTCTGTTTACTGTCAGTACACAAGAGTGATGCATTAATAAATGTGTAGTTTGCATTAAAAACAAAGCAGCCACAGGTCAACACACTGATTAGTATTAATGTTTTAATGAAGCTTTGATTCTCAGTATAATCTGAGTGATGTTTCATTAGTTATGTTTCTAAATGGTCATAAATTAAGAGAAATTAATTTAATGACAGACCATAATACAGAGGAAACATGTCTTTCAAAAGACAAGTTTGTTTTTTAAAGATCTTTATTTATATTCAAATACTTTGACACAGAAACTGGTGAAGAAATGAAGATCATGGAGCTGCAGGTTGTTACAGAAACATTGTGACGCGTTGATCCTCATCAGGTAAAAACAGTCATATAAACTCACTGTTGACAGAATTCAGTCAGATGTATTAATTCAAATATTTCCCAAAATGGCCGACATGGCTCAGTTCCGGTCCAGCTGCCTGCTTCTGCATCGGATCCACAGAATATAAAAGTCCAGTGACTTTGTTTATTTATTCTGGCTCGAACACATCCGGACGGACAGCAGATGACTGACAGCTGCTGACATTAATAATCAACTCTTACTGCGGACAGTCACCGGCCCGGTTCTGCTGCTGGTCTGAGAGCAGCGGCCCGTCCGTCCGGCCCGCCGGCCCGCCGCCGCAGCGCTGACCGGAGGTCTGCTGCTCCGTGTCGTCACTGGTCCCGCCCACAGGGAGGTTAACTCACTCTGGCTTCCACCTCCGGTGTCGAGGGCCGCCATTTTTATACGAGCTAAAACACAAAAATAACTATTTTAAAAATCCTTCTCGGCAGGTGAGCACCTGTCAGACTCCAGATCACGCCAGGACACGAACACTCGCGGGAATCTACGAGAGAGGACGGTAAAACACGCTTCTATTGAACTTGCTAGCAGTCTGCATGCTAACGGCTAACGGCTAACACAGCTAGCTGTAAACAGCAGCGTCAATGAGAGGCAATGAAGAAGACGTTTCCTGTCAGGACTTTCAACATAAAATGCCGACTGACTAACGTGCTGCCGATCAGGCCTCTGACTCGTGTTGCTGTAATGAATCCTTGTCAGTTTTTAATTGACTTCTCAGTTTTGATCTCGTTTAATCAACCGTACATCAAATACAGACCAACACCTCAAAATATCAGATCACTTGTTCTTGAGATATCAGCTCATCCTCTTCAGCCTTGGTACATTTAGAGCTTGAACACTTACTGCAGAGTTAGAGAGGTAATCAGCTCAGTAAATAAAGCAGCTCTCACTCAGCTTCACAACTTATCAGGTCTCCTGACAAACTCAGAGTGTCTCTGGACTGAATCTACGTGGAACCACATTAAATATGTAACTTCCTCTTCTGAAGAATCGCAGTTTGTCTACGCCAGAGATCAACAAGTGCAGCAATTAAAATAACTCATTAAAATAATTATACTGGCAGGATACGCTTTGCGGTCTTATTTTGAAAGCTGGGTCCACAACATCCGGGCGTGTCCCGGCCGTGTGTCGCTAACTTGTCGCAGTAAACAAGCCCCGAGCAGCCCGACGAGCCGCCGCAGCGTCTAATGTGCATGTTTTGCGCTTCGTGGAGCAGTTTGCACTTCACTGAGCTGCTCGTGACAAACGCAGAGGGACATCCGCGCACTGAGCCGCGCACGCACCGGGATTTCTTCTGATTAGCCGGCTAGCGTGCTAACATTAGCAGAGAAGAGCACTCCGGCGGGCTCCTAACAAACCTGGACGCGGTGAGTAGCTGCTCTGCCGTCCTCCGCTGGACCAGAACCACACGGTCGGTCGTCTTCGTGTTTAATAACGTGGAGCGAGCGGACCGGCGGAGGGTCACCGGGCCGACCTGCTGTCCGCGGTTTGACGGCGCGCGCCTGAAGTATGCTAGTTAACCGGATGTGGAAGTAGTTTTTTCTCCGTGTGTAAAATAGGAAATTTCTCTGTGACTTCCCCCGGAAAACCAACAACTTAATATCAAACAGTTTCCTGTCTGTGTTGCTGTAAATGTTTTGGTGCAGCAGGTTCTGGTTCTTAACGGCTGTGGCGGTACAGTGCAGCCGGGACGGGGAGACGTGGCACATGGCGGACTTTCTGTCCATGAAGGCGCGTAAAATGGCTCCTCGGCCGCGGAGAGAAAAGCCTCGTCCTTCTCCGCTCCGTCTCATAACACGAGCTGTGTAACGCTCTGGTTCCATTATCGGACAGAGTGACGGGCTGACCCGCCCAGCCGCGGAGGAAACATCGTCTGCAGCTGCACGCGGCCGCAGCCACCGTGTGCTCCGTCCAGCCGATTATATTCATGTAGTTAGCTCAAGCACCGAGCATGAATCCATTATCGGACACAGTGATTGTGTTGTTTTGGTCCTTCTCAGTCACGACACTCAGATGTACAGTTCAGGCCTGTCACGACCCTGTCACGACCCTGTCCCACAGGTGTCCCACAGGTGTCCCACAGGTGTCCCGCAGGTGTCCCACAGGTATATCACCGACTGGCACTAAAGCATCTCCAGACTCTGATAACTTCTTTGTCTCGGTTGTGCAGATGAAGTACGATGTGCTGAGGCGGGGACATTAGCTATTAGCTTCCGATAATTTCCACATTTACCGTAAAGTAGTGAGGAGCAGCACGAGCCTCCGCAACATGTTGTCCTCTGTCAGCTGAGCGCTGCAGCATGTTTACCTGCACAGCTGATCGGTCTCAGGCTCAAACTGCGCGTCTGTCGGTTTGATGTGTACTTTGTGTTTGTGAGTGTAAAATCATTGATTTGTGGTTATTTTCATCATTTAATCTCAACCCCAACATTTAGTTTCAGTTTTGGTCTTTTAATGCAAAAAGTTTGTGAACCTCTGAAACAAACGGACAGAAACGTCTCATGCACTAAACTGTCGTATAAATGTAGAAATGAGTAGTTAAATGTAGTCAATGTTGTAAAGTTCAGTCTGATTTAAACGTCATCACATCGACTCAGACTACCTGCGTCTGTAACCCAGTCACAGACATGAACAGTCATTGATCAGTGAATTAAAAGGGCGAGACTTAATTTCTCATTAAGGCAGTTTATATGTGTTGTTGAATATTCGTACTCTGGATTCATTAAACATGTCAGGACTGTTGTTTGAAACCACATGATTAACATCTGTTAACAGTAATAACACTCTTATTAACAAAACCATCTTCTAATAGTTGTTGAAGGATCGTCCTCTTGATTTACATCTGAATTATTTGTCTCAATAAAAGTCAGAAAATTGTGAAAATACTCTTCACAGCTTCAGTTCAAGTTCGCTGTCTGAAACACAAACTCATGCTTTTAATAAAATCAGCTTAGTTATATTCTCAATTAAAAGAAAATAACCTGAGTGTATATAGTAATAGTTGCATGGTAGTTTAATTGTGAATAGTATATTTTACATCTTTATTAATTGTAAATTTCTGTTTTTTAAAGCCCAACAAATAAATCTGTTAGCTGATATTTTCACTGCTCACACAGATTGATTTTTTTAGAGATTAGCGAGCAGGAAAAGATGCTCGGGGTAATTTATGATTATTAGATCTCAGCGAAGTTTAATGTTTGAGTGCACTGATGTCAGTTTTACAACTATCTTTATTTTAAACTGAAACACGCCCGGTCTCTGTTACATGTGTCACAAATGATTTGAGGGATGATTGTAAACAATGTGTGTCAGAACAGCTGATAAATATGGTGTTTTTACTTCCTGATATGCTTCAGTGTCAGTCGTGCTCTGCTGTCTCATGTTCAGTGTGTCTGTCAGTGTCAGTGCGGCGGCTCCTTTTCATCTGTTGTCCTGCAGCTAACTGTTAAATTGACCATAAAAATAAACATGTAACTCATGAACAGACGTGTTGTCTGTGTGCTCATGTGGAATAAAGTGCAGCGAGATGTTCAAGGACCTGAATGTTTGTGTGTGTCAGATGTCGCTGGTGGACCTGGGGAAGCGTCTGCTGGAGGCGGCTCGGAAAGGTCAAGACGATGAGGTCAGAAACCTGATGGCCAACGGAGCGCCGTTCACCACCGACTGGGTGAGACTGTCTGATATTTACTCCGAGTGTCTAACTGACGGCAGGGAGCTGATGATTTAATGTTTTCAACAATAACGGCAGTTTTTATTCTTTAACCTTTAACCTCAGCTACAGTATCATCCTGTAACAGTTCCCATGTGAACAGCAGGTTGTATTTATGTTAATTATGTTATTTCTTGATTACAGGTAGATTTTCTTTCTGAAACAAAACAGAAACTATAAGAATGATCTTTATACGTCTCCTCGCACAGACAGACGGATACAGAAATACAGGAAAAACCAAAATATACACGAGCGTGTCTGAAATACTCTGCATTTGTATGGAGAACAAAACACTGTACAATAGTTCAACCAGACTCAAACTGAGAGGCCAGAAAGACACAAAGATTCCTCTGAGCAAGAGTTCAATAGAAGAAATCCAGTCATTGGTGAAAGAAACGGTTAGCTTAGCATCAAAATCAGTACAGATCTGTTTCACAATAATGTTTATATTAACAGACATTTGATTATTACAGAAGAGAAGAAAACCAAATCTAACAGCTGATCACAAACTGAAACAGTTGTTAATGAATGATCCAAAGTTTCTGCTCTTACAATCGTTCATGGTTCAAAAACTTCAGGAAAAAGGAAATTCCTCCACACATTATGTTTCATGTCAGTAAACTGAGTTTCTGTTGTTTTACACACTGAGAAGTGAAGGAGGAGTTCAGCAGTCACACTTGTGTTAGTCTACAAAGTAAATGTCAGTGAGTGTGAAGACATGTCTGTCTGTGTGTCCTGTAGTTGGGGACATCTCCGCTCCACCTGGCCGCTCAGCACGGTCATTACTCGACGGCCGACGTCCTGCTGAGAGCCGGCGTCAGCAGAGACGCCCGCACCAAAGTGGACAGAACCCCGCTGCACATGGCCGCCGCCGAAGGACACACGGTCATCGTGGAGCTGCTGGTCCGGGTCAGAACCACTCTCGTCTTTACTGCAGTTACATTTAGCGTTTCACCTCTTTGAGTCCTTCATTAATGACACAAAGAGTTTTTTATCTGTTGACTTTAAACACAAACCTGACATGTCTCAGGTTTGTGTTTTCTCTTTCCCTCCTGCCTTTTTCCCAACATGCCACTTAAACGTTTATAATTTTGATGAAAAATAAGAAATAATCTCTTCGCCGTTATTGCAGTTCATCGTTCCTTTGAACGCAGTACTTCCAGTTGTACTTGTACTTCCTCCTCCTCAGTACTAACTAACAGTCTAACTATCTTTCAGAGCGGCGCCGACATCAACGCCAAAGACATGCTGAAGATGACGGCTCTTCACTGGGCGGCGCAGCACGGTCATCACGGCGTGGCCGAGACACTCATCAAACACGGAGCCGACGTGCACGCGCTCAGTAAGTTCGACAAGACGCCGTTCGACATCGCCGTCGACATCCAGAACACTGAGCTGATGCTGCTGCTGCAGGTGAGACGGACGCTGACAGAACATACACAGAACCGTCTGACGGGAAACAATATCGCCAACGAAGAAATGTGTTCTGAACTTTTTCTACTACGTTACTGTGTTTGTGTTTGTGCAGGAGGGCATGCAGAACCAGGTCAATATGAACCAAGTCAATATGAACCAGGTGAACATGAACCAGGTGAGTATGAACGTGGAAACCAGCACCACCACCAACCAGCCGCAGTTCATCATCCAGGGAATACCTGCCATCCAGGGGGGCGTGGTCAACCTGGCCGAGCTGCTCAACAAGGCCAACGCAGGTACGAACACCTGAACCCACCTGAAGCACCTGAACATTTAAACGAGTCCTGTGGAGGCGTGACATTTGGGTCTTTGTGTTTCAGGTGACTCGGAAGAAGCGATGGCCGCCAGCGCTCTGGACTCCAACATCCAGCACGCCGCCGTCGTCAACGAGGGGGGTCAGAGGGTCATCACCATAGTGACAGACCAGCACGGCAACCTGCAGACCACAGGAGGGATGGCGCCGCCGTTTTTCGTCACCATGCAGCACGGACAGCAGAGTACGACACACACAGCCTTCACTCAGTGCGACACTTCCTGAGTCTGATCAATACTTGATAATCAGTCAATCTGTCTGTGTTTCAGTGCTGGCGGTGCCGGCCAACACGGTGACAGAGGAGGTGGTGACGGAGGAGCCTCAGCCTCCACCCTCCAGGAAGAGGAAACTGGAGGTGACCAACAATCACAACGATGGAGGAGAGACGGTGAGTGTGATCCTCTCCTCCTCCTCCTCCTCCTCCTTGTCCTCCTCTTCCTCCTCCTCTTCCTCTTCCTCATCCTCCTCTTCCTCATCCTCTTCCTCCTGCTCCTCCTCATCCTCCTCTTCCTCTTCCTCCTCATCCTCTTCCTCATCCTCATCCTCTTCCTCCTCATCCTCCTCTTCTTCTTTCATATCTTTTCCCTCTTGGTGATCATCATGTTCTTCTTCTTCTCCTGCAGGAGTTGTTGCAGAGGCAGCTGCTGGAGGCCAACAGGAAGGCGCAGGAGTATCGGCAGCAGCTGCTGCGTAAGGAGCAGGAGGCCGAGGAGTACCGCATCAAACTGGAGGCCATGTCCCAAAGTCAGGCCAACAGCGCCAACGCCGCCGCCGCCGTCAGCGCTGCCGCTAACGCTGCCAGCCCAGAGGAGGTGGTGGGAGGGGAGGAGGACGAGGAGGAGGCAGCGGCCAGCATGGTGGAGGAGGAGGGAGAGATGGTGGTGCTGCAGGAGGGAGGGATCATCATGGAGGGGGAGGAGGGTCAGGTGACGCTGGTGGAGACGGGGGGAGAGACGACGGAGGTCAGCTCCTAACAGAGAGGGGGGAGGAGGGGTGAGGAGGGGCCGACACACTGATGAAAAGACAGATCAGAACACGAGGTGCTTGGATGGACTCGCACTAATTTGCATCCCTTTGAACAGGTGACCAGTGTGTGATGGAGGAGGAGGAGATGAGTCATGGCGGATGGTTTGAAGTGTGCACCATTTTGAATCCCGGAAAGACACCAGAGAGGGGAAACAAAATGGTTTCCCAGGAACAGTGAGAGGAGAACAAAGGTCAAAAACAGACATGAGGATTTCAGTCATGCACCATTTTGAATCCCTGAATGATTAAATACCAACACGTCAGATAGGGAAACAAAATGGATTCCCCAAAAAGACAACACAGAGAGAGGCTCAAACATGACAGTCTAGTCATGCACCATTTTGAATCCCCAAAAGATTTGTTGATAACATGTCGGAGAAGAGGAGCAAAATGGCTTCCCCAAAAAGATCACTTGGAGAAAGACGTTAAACAAACATGATGGACGAGTTAAGTCTTGCACCATTTTGAATCCTCAGAAGATTGATTCTAACATAACAGCGAGGGAAACAAAATGGCTTCTCAGAAAAAACAACTAAGAGGGAAGATATAGACAGAAAGCAGACTAAACACACATGGCAGAGTTTAGTTGGGCACCATTTTGAGTTCCCGTATGTTCTATAACTGAATACTTACTTAAGCGGGATGCAAAATGGAATGACTCTGGATGAAAGGATTGAAGAGATGGAGACCAACTGAGGGAGAGGAAACCGAAAAATAAACTCAGGAGGAGGCGGGACTTTTTCCCCAAAGGCATATTTACTTTTTCTGTTGTAACCACAATCAGTGATCCCAAACCAAATCAGAATAATGACACAGTCCTCCCTGTGTGCAGCCATGTCTGTTCCCTGATCATCGCTTTAACACACCATTTTGCTTCCCAGTTTGACTCAGAGTGAGAGCTTATAAAGACGAGATCACTAAACCTTTTAGTTTGTCAGTTTAACATTTTCCTCCTCGATTTTTGAACGCAGATGGTTATCCCCGGTGTACCCATTTATATCCCTGTATTTCAGTTTTGTTCAGTTTTTGTCAGTGGGTTGTTTTTATCTGGTGAATCTGTGAACCGACCACCTGTTCCTCTGAAGCCTTCATAACTCCATGTTCTGATAAACTGGGATCATTTTTGCCTTTTTGAAATTGTTACTCAACTCTTGCTGCAGCTGGCACCATTTTGCTTCCCCAAAATAAGGCCTCCACTGGGAGCTGTGAAAGAAAAAGCCTCTTTTTCAGGATTGTTTGGACACTACGGTAACTCACTCTGAACTGCTTTCCTACTTCTTAAACTTTTGTTTGTTTGTTTCTAACTAGTTTTGTTTTCAGACATTTTACTTTTCTGATGTTTGAGAATGAAACAAACTGGTGTGATGTGAACAGGAGTTCACATTCATTTAACAAAAATTAATCTTATACCAAGCGTGGAAGCCAAATGGCTTCAGTGGAGCCTCTGGAGCAAAAGGAATAATTTGAAGCGTTGGTTTCACTCAACAAGAAAATCAGTGTTTGAGTTTAGAAAACTTGTTTATTCCCAGACCGGCTTTGAGTCCTGACAGGGACTGAACCAGGTCCATCATGGAAACCTTTAATTTGCTCAGATATTATGTTGATTATTGTTTAAAACCAGTTTTGTTTTCCATCATCAGGTTGTTAAAGGCTCGTTGGGTCGAACAGATAAGACACATTTTTGAGCCTGGAAGCTTTTTCATAATCAACTGATCAAATATCACATTTATTGACACTTACCAACTCTTTCTAGATAATTAAATGTCATCAGCTGTGGTATAAATTAGAAGTTCTCATGATTCTTTAAAGCTGATTCTTTCAGTCGTGTGTGTTTTACATTCCTGTTGAGTTTAACTTTTGCTTTATTTTGATACGATCTGCAGTCATCTGTACTTTTTGGTCAAACAAGCGTGAGGGAGAAACGTTCCTGTTGTGAGTCTGAGGACGTTCTGATATCTGAAATATGAGTCGACTGATGAACAGCAACTTTAACTCATTTAAATACAGAAATCTGTGCGTTGCAGATGTTACTTCCAGCTTCCTGTTTTTGCTCAGTGCAGTCAGAACTTCATTTTTAGTGTCTGAGTGTCAGAAGCCAAAAAATACAGGCTTGAATTTGTCATGTGGTCGTGTTGAGTGAATGTTTGAAGGGTTAGGGTTTCACTCCAAACTGTATTCCAACATGACGACAACCAAACTTTTCAAACTCAACACTTTCTCTTGTATAAAAATGTGACTTTAAACATTTGGTCGTCATTAATGAAACCAGAGGTCGTCTGGGAGGAAGGAAGTCGAGCTGAAGTCTGTCAGATATTTTATCGATACAGGATAAATTTGTAGTTCCGGATCAAACACATGAAGTCCTGGTTTGGTTTCCTGTCCTGGTTCAGCCCTGTTGGGTCCCACAGTGGGACAGCAGTTATTGATTACTACCTGTCAGCTGACAGACTCACCTGTCCTCCCTCTGATCAGTGATTCTGTGTCATTTGAGTTGAGTATGATAGTTATTTTTATAAGCTCAGCGAAGCCTACCTTTTTCTATGTACATATAAAGTTGTATTTTTTTAACTGTACCTGAATGCTTCACCGTGATGATGATGATGATGATGATGATGATGGCTGCCTGCATTGGTAAATCTGAAATATAAACACTTGGTTTTTTTTAATAAGAACTTCTTTGTTTTGGTTTTTAATGCTTTCACACAGTGACACCTGAACTCAGCGTGAGGCGTTCAGGTGTTGAACTGACGTCCCAGACTACACCTGAAACATGATGCTCTGCTTTAGTGTAACAGTTTGACTCATTGATGTGTTTTACAGACAACAAATCCAAATCGATATATCAGCAACCGAACACACGTCGGGAGAAATGAATTTGGTGTAAAAAAACAAAACACATTTATTCTTTAAGTTGCGTTTTTGTTCGTCTGCTTCTCTTTGCAGACAATTAAAAGGGGATTAATGTGATAAAGGAAAAGCAAAATTCAACAATTAAAAAATTCTTTAATGTAAATAAATCATAAAAACGGCTTCTATTTGTTTCTTTAAGAATCTGATGTTCAAACTTCTCTTCGACCCTGGAGAGTTAAAATAAAACCTCCGTCTGCTGAGAGGGATCGAAAGCTCCAGAACAGCTGCTAAATGGACCTCGTGTTGACGGTGTTTTGCCAGCTGCAGTTTCCAAGGTCAAGAATGAAACTTCAACTACACCATATATGTTTTTGACTTCAATTACATGAACAGAAAAATCAATGTTTGCCTCATTAGTCTGAAGAAACTTCATGTAACTCATCCACTGACCTTAAATCAGACAGACTAACGTGCAGGAAATAAAAAATATAAAGAAAAGAATTAACGTCTGACGTTTCAGTTTATAATCTGATAAAGTAAATTGACAGTATAAATAATCATTTCCAGAGCTTTCAACATCATCTGGTGTTTGTTAGCAGAACCTAAATATATATATGAACATATATATATGTATATATATACATACACATATATGTGTATATATATATGTGTGTGTGTGTGTGTATTCTGTATTTTGTGATGACAAACTGCAGGAACACTGGGGAACATGCTAGTAAATCGACCTTGAGTGAAGTTTTCTTGATTTTTTTTTTAGTCCAACATTAAAAGCTTGTCTGGAAAGTTCATCCTCGACCTTGAAAACCATCTCAGTCCACCTTCAGCAGCCGGTCTGGAGCTCTGATCACATCACAGCCTTCAGTCGATGGTGAAGTTAAGTCCATGTTTAGTGAGAAACTCCATCTGCTTTGGCTGAAAGCTCCAGAAGAGCTTCTTAAACAGGCGAGTGGTCAGATTATTGAACCACTGTTATACCGTGTAGCACCAGTGAATACATCAATACACACGTTTTTTACACTTAGAGACAAATCTTAATTGCAATTTTATTTTTTGTGGATTCAAATTCAGACTATGATCGATCAGATCTGATGCATTGTTAATCCGGCCAGTGAGCAGCAGATCCTTCCGGTGCTGCTGTAGCTTCAGTGTGTGTCGTTCATGTGTGTGCTGAGGTTCTGAGTCCACCTGCAGCTGAACTGGACAATAAACTTGGCAGACTTCGTCATTTTAATGCAGAAATATCGATTAAATGGATGATATTGATCGACTACAGCTCCCATGAGGCTCTGCGCGCCGCCGCTGGCTGGGGGGGATTTTACCGCCCAGCTCGCGGATTATGGCCGATCAGTCCTGAGTGACGTGCCCACCGTCCAATCAGCGGCGGCAAAGTGGCACGCGGCCAACCCTGTGCGGCGGGGGGCGGGGCCGCCAGGGAGGGGGTAGGGCGCGAGGTATCATGGAGGATCAGTAGGCAAACTGTGGCCATCAGAGGAGCGCAGCGACCGCGCTGATCCCGGGACTCTGTCAACTGCTCGCCGCCGCGGAGAAACGTCTCGACATGGACATGAAGAAGAGGATCACCCTGGAGCTGCGGAACCGGAGCCCGGCGGAGGTGAGCCGCGTTTTCATAACATTTTAATTGTTGCCTGAAATAGCCCGGGAGGTGATGAGCGAGCGGAGCCTGGCTGGCGGCTCCGCTCGCTCATCACATGGAGTCCGCGAACCGACAACACGAGCGGCAAGTTTGCTGTCGGACACTCGGTCGGTCGAAGCTCATCGAGCCGCTTCTCGAGTGATGAACTGGCGGCCGCGCGGCGGCTGAGAGCAGCGATCCCGGAGGATGTGGAAGCATCTCCGCGGCTCCGTCCGCCCGCCCGCCCCCTCCTCCTCTCCGGTGAAATCCCTTCTGTCAGGGAGGCTCCGCGGACACACAGTCCAGCACCAGGAGGAACTTTATATAAATTAATCTAAATATAAATACGATTCAAACTGTTTCCTCAAGTTCAGCCATTAATCTTCATCAACACATCCACGCAAGTTTAACTTTTAATCAGTCACCGACGGCTCGGAGAAACTCCACTTTAACGGAGAATACGATATAAAATAAAGACTAAATGTCAGTTAATGAGCGGGTGGTGCGTTTTTAATCGGCGCGGGTGTTTGTGCGGGTGTACGGGGTGTTGGGGAGCTCACCGCGGGCTTTCGTCCCGGAAAAACACTGCGTGTTAACCTCGACAACAACGACGTCGGTTGGTGCTTCGTCGTTCTGCGAGCGGACATTTTAAGTCACCAGCGGCTTAAACTTGGACGGAAATATCTTCACCTTCCGACATTTTGTCAAACTTCACTTCATTAAATCCACTGCGTAACTACAGTCAGCGTCTTTTTGAGGCTTTGGTCGACGGTTCCGGGCTCGGGCTCGGTGCGGCCGGGCTCGGTGCGGCCGTGGGGCGCACTGAGGTCGGTCAGAGACATTTTGAGTGGGAGCTCGTGCTCGGTAGTAACGCGTTACCTGCTTAACGTTACAGAAAGCGGATTAGCGGCGGTTCGGACGGAAACTGCGCTGATACCGACGAATATCAGCACAATACCGCCTTTATAATGAGACCGAGCAGAACCATTACACCGAGGCTCGGTACCGTGAGCAGAGGACCGTGTAACGAGCAGGTCGGTGTTTGGATCGCAGCGGCGTAACGATTTAAAATGGCGTTACTCCGCTCAGCTTTAGTAACACAGATTACTGCCTGTAGCTAAAGCACGTGACGGCTCGTCTGCTCGGATTAAAATGAATGTAACTGAATATGTCGAGTAATCTGGATTTAAATCAATTTAAACGGACTGTAAACGAGTTTTAATTCAGATTGTGTCGTCGCTTTTTATAAGGCAGACTTCATGCTGTGTGTGTGTGTGTGTGTGCGTGTGTGCGTGTGTGTGTGTGATTAAGTTATATAACCTGCTGCCAACCAACAAGCTTCAGTTAAATAACACACACACACACACACGCACACTGTCAGCTCACGGTTCACACTTAATTCACTTCAGACTCGTCCAGCAGACAGTCAACTAGCTGGTGTCATGTTTTATGAATTGGGGGACGCCGGCAGATGGTGTGTGTGGAGGCTCAGAAGACAACCCCCACCACACACACACACACACACACACACATAGTGCATGTAGATTATAGTAGGTTAACCCCCCCCCCCCCACACACACACACACACACAGTGAGTGTAATGGTGGTGCTGTGGGTCTTCATTGATGCCTGCTGGCCTGCAGGCTGAAGCTCTGCTCTGTTACTCTGAAACACTGAGGCTCTGCTGGTTATATAAGCCGGAGAACCAGAGGAACTCTGGGAAATAAACGCGGCCACCAGTCTGAACAAAGTCCTCCACAGGCGGACATCTCACAGCAACACACTCACATTATACATCTACTCATTTGAATTAAGGCGAGGGTTTAAAATCCATACCACAATTTATATTCTAGTTGGACATTATAATTAGATCTTAAATAAAGTCAGTCAATAATTTGGTCTTTGTAGCAGGAAATGTCTCTCTGATCATGTGGAGGAGACATCCCACCCTCACCACAACCTCCAGACCCCACCTGTACCTCCAGACCCCACCCGTACCTCCAGACCCCCACCCGTACCTCCAGACCCCCACCTGTACCTCCAGACCCTCACCCGTACCTCCAGACCCCACCCGTACCTCCAGACCCCACCCGTACCTCCAGACCCTCACCCGTACCTCCAGACCCTCACCCGTACCTCCAGACCCTCACCCGTACCTCCAGACCCCACCCGTACCTCCAGACCCCACCCGTACCTCCAGACCCCACCCACACCTCCAGACCCCACCTGTACCTCCAGACCCCACCCGTACCTCCAGACCCTCACCCGTACCTCCAGACCCCACCCACACCTCCAGACCCCACCCACACCTCCAGACCCCACCCGTACCTCCAGACCCCACCCGCACCTCCAGACCCCACCTGCACCTCCAGACCCCACCCGCACCTCCAGACCCCACCTGCACCTCCAGACCCCACCCACACCTCCAGCACCCGGCCAGAACAAATCCACTAAAATAAGTCTACACATGTATCAGCCCAGCAGCTACAGATGTGTCCATTCACACCGGAGCAGCCAAATCAATCTACACATGACAACACACATGTGCGTGTGTGTATACTGTACAGAACAATATATGTTATATTATTTTACAGCCTGATGGATATGATCACGGTCTATCAGATAAATCAGTATCAGTGTATATGTTGTCTGATGATATGTGAACTGTTTTTACAGAACTTATTGTAGAAAAAGATGTTTGGATTAATTTATGATTTTTAAATCCCTGTGAAGTTTACTGTTTACATGCACAGATGTAATTTTAGACAGCAAAGTTTATTGTTAAATGTAAAATATTCTGCCTCTGTTGTGTATCTCTGTCACAAGTGTCTGATCACATGTGAGGGATCACAGCTGATATGTGTTTCTCCCTGAGTATAAAGTGTAGCCATGTGCACCTGTAGACCAGGAAAAAACAAAAGACTGTTTGAGATGCGTTTTAAAAAACGGGGACATTTCGTCATTTTGAGTTTAATATTCTGCGTCCAGCCTCCTAAATGTGGTCATCTGCTGCGCTCTGACTCTTTTCACAATAAATGAAAACAGTTCAACTTAAACTGGATTTTTAAGGCCGGTACTGATGTTTATGTTTGAGAGTTTAGTAAATCCAGTAAAGTTGTGATGGCAGATGTTACATTTAAAAAAAAAAAAAAACATGAATTCATAAAAAGCGGTCTTGAAATCCCTTTTTTAAAGAATCACAGACGGAGCTGTAGTATCAACCTGTCTGACACTTTACACAGTGAATCTAATCTGTTAATAAACCAAATAATTTGCAGAATAACCGGAAGTGAAAATCATCATCACTGTCAGAGCCTGGGGATGAGATACTAGTAGCAACAGTCCTGGTGGATTGTGATTGGCTCAGACACCTGTCAGTCAAAACGCAGGCATTTTAAAGGTGTATTGTAACTTGATGAGACGTTGTGACTGATGAAGGAGCTCGGTGAGCTGCAGCTGAGAGCTGAACGTGTTTCTGTAGAGAAGTGGAGGAGATGAACTGTCACTTGGATCAGAGCTGCAGCTGACCATTAGTTTAATTATTGATGAACTTGCTAATTATTTTCTCAACCAATCAAGTCTGTACAATGGATTAAAATAACTGAAAATGCCTTCAGCTACGTCTCTAAGCCAGCAGTGATGAATGTAACTAAGTACATTTAGTTAAGTAATGTACTTAAGTACAAATTTGAAGTACTTTTACTTGAGTATTTCCATTTTATGCAGCTTTACACCTCTACTACGCAGTTACATCTCAGAGGCACTTTTTCAGATTACACCAGAGCAGCACATTTTTACATTGCTATAATCAGCTGACCCATAGTATACAGTATACACATACATGTATCATTTACTTTTACTTAAAGTATCTGATACTAAAAGTACTTAAGACTTTCAGTTTGACCAAAGTAATATTTTAACACGATAGCTTTACTTAGTGTGACTTTTGTGCGATTGTTTCGTCCGACAGCAACCAAAACAACAAATACATTTATTTTACTGTCTGAGACAAAGAAAAGCAGCAGATCATCACGTTTAAGAAGCTTACGCAGAGAATTTGTCATGTTGACTCAAATTGACTGAAAAGATGAACTGATTTATTTTCTGTCCATCAACTGTTCAATTAATTGACTGATTGTTTCAGTTCTACCTTCAGTTAAGTCAGTTTCTGCCGTCATGATGCACAGCGAACACTAGAGGAGCAGCAGGTCAGCTGTGACGACATCACACAACCAGGAACACACTGAAGTACAGCTGCAGCTCCTCAAGCGTTAACATGTGAAACACGCTTGTCACAGGAGTGTAAAGACTTCAGTACTCATGAGCTCCGTCTGTGTGTGTCTGTCAGATAGCAGAGCTGGTGGTCGATAACAGTCGCTCTGCAGACGGGGAGGTTGAAGGTCTGACAGACGCGTTCACGGAGCTCGAGTTCCTCAGTATGGTCAACGTTGGTCTGAGCTCGCTGGCTAAACTGCCCTCACTGCCCAAACTACGCAAGGTAACGCGCACGCACACACACACGCACACCTTTTCTTCAACATGTCTGATGAACATGTTGGGTCCAAACTGAGTCGAATGTGAACACACACACATGAAACACACATGAAACACACTGATGTGATTCAGTGTGACTGACACTTCCTGATGATGTCATTATCTCTGATGTCCCTCCAGAACAAAAGTCCAAAAATCCACTTAGAGATCAGAGAAAACACACAGTTCAGAACTCCCCTGAGAATCTTCATGGTTTTATGTTCTCTTCAGTATCACAGTGAACCAGTGAGTACACTGCTAACAGGAGATGCTAACAGCTAAAAGAGTTGCCCTTTAGATTGGCCTATATGATGGTGTTATGGTGTGATCACGCAGAATACGGTGTATTAAGTTAAAGTTCGGACCAGAGCAGAACCTGATGTGACTTTGGGTGTTTTATTCTGAATATTCATCTATTCTCGTCTTTGCGTTAAGTTTATGTGTAACCTCGACACAAAATATGTGCTTTGCTTTCTGTGAGAACACATCATTAGCATGTTAGCATCCAGCAAGTTGGCCACATTTTTCATTTTCACTTCAAAATCAAATATCTCATTGAGCTGTTAAACTGCAGCAGAAGGAAAAACATCAGTAGTTTGTAGATTTATCTCATTTAAAAAAAAATCATACTCAGGTGTGTAGCTAGATTCTTCTAGATGTTTACCTGCTGACGTTTACCTGCTGACGTTTACCTGCTGACGTTTACCTGCTGACGTTTTGTTTGTTGACCAGTTGGAGCTGAGCGACAACAACCTGTCTGGTTCTCTGGAGACTCTGTCAGAGAAATGTCCCAACCTGACATACCTCAACCTGAGTGGGAACAAGATCAAAGAGCTGAGCAACGTGGAGGCGCTGGTCAGAACACACACACACACACACACACACACACACACAGTTTAAGCTGTTTGTAGCTGCTAACATGCTGACACGATATTTCTTTGTGCAGCAAAACCTGAAGAGCCTGCAGAGTCTGGACCTGTTCAACTGTGAGATCACGTCTCTGGAGGACTACAGGGAGAGCGTGTTCGAGCTGCTGCCTCAGGTGACCTACCTGGACGGCTTCGATCAGGAGGACAACGAGGCGCCCGACTCCGAGGCTGACGACGAAGGTGAGTGTTCAGAGGAGGAGTCGGTCCGACCTCAGCCGTGACCCTCCTGCTCTGTCTGAACGTGTCCTCTGTGTCTCCAGATGAGGATGGCGAGGACGGGGCGGGGCCGACCGGCGACTACGACGACGAGGACGATGAAGAGGAGGATGAGGACGGCTCAGAGGGAGGAGAGGTGGGGCTGGGCTTTCAAGTGAACCGGGGCGATCAGGTGGGCAACTCAGGCTTCGGCCTGCAGGTCAACCCACAGCCGGCTCAGACGCAGGCAGGCCTCAGCTTCCCATGATGCACCTGTCCTCAGCAGAAACAGTCACAGTTTACTGTCCACAACGTTTATTAATAATTCTTTAGGTTGGATTTTCTAAAATGGATGTGTGGACGGGACGGAGCAGTCGGATCAAACTGTCAGTTTGATCCGACTGACGAACAAAAACAAGAAAACAAGTTTTAAAATGTTCTGAGAATGTTCTGCTGCTCTGATCTGAGCCGGGCTCACGGGTTGACCTCAGGTGTGACATCAGGTGTGACCGTGTTCTCGACCAGGTTCAGCACCAAAATGGCCGCCTCTGAGGACAAATGTTGGTAAACAGGAAGTCTTTTGTCCGCTTCATTGGGCTCTTATTTTTCTAAAACTTCTTTTCTTCTTCTGCTGTTTTTTCTCCTGTAATTTAAATCAGTTATTTTGAATTCTTTCCTCAATTAAATTAATTTCAAAAACTTTTCTTTTAAGAGATATCTTGTTATTATCTTTATACATTTGATTTGGTTTGATTTGTGTTTTATGATTTTGACTTTACTCACCAGTTATCTCACTATCTCATGTTTAATTAGCATTATCATGTTTTTATTGGGGGGTTTTTTTCATAAAGGCAAATTATCATTTTTGTAAATTTTTCTATAATTTACCTTCTTTATTTATTAGTATGTGGAAACCAAAGTGTGTTTCTGACAACAGCCTGTCAGAGTCGGTCTGATGGCGGTCAGCCTGGTCACTGTGACGTAGATGTGATGAGTAGTTTTAGTGCTTCGTTCGTGTCGTCCAATCAGAAAGTAGCTGCTTCTAATAGCGGTCTTTTATTTTGAAATTATTGACTGTCGCTCTTCTTCTTCCACTTCTTCTATCGTCTCAGGAGGATGACGATGATGAGGACGACTATGCAGAGGAGGAGGAGGAAGGTGAGTGAAGCATCATGGGATTGTTTGTATCAGTGGTCAGAATCCTGTCACCTCCTCTGATTGGTCGCTTCTCTCTCTCTGTGCAGAGGATCAGGCGGGCGTTCAGGGACAGAAGAGGAAGAGAGACGTGGACGACGAAGGCGAGGATGACGACGACGATGACGACGACTAGTCGTCCGGCCAACCGTGGTCTGTGTGTCGTCCTGTCCTGTTTCTGTCCGTCTCCTCCGGACCCGACCTCCGCCAGACAACAAACAGCAGGGACAGCAACAGCAGCAACAGGAACAGTGTGATCGGAGCTAGTTTGTTTCAGTCTGTCATAGAATCTCACGTCTTTATTTTTAGAGAATATATAAGAAACAGAGAAGAAGATTTTATCAGAACTTCACCTGTTGATCTCAGCTGAAGATTCACCACGTTTCCCTTTAAAACCAGGTTCAGAATCAACGTCTCCGTCTGTCCGTCTCCTCTCCACATCCTCCACTCTGACACTCGTCTGAACGCTCGTGACTGAAGTTTGGCAGCAGATTTTCTAAACTAAAACTCCATCCTGCTGTGGACTGACTTCCTGTATGACATCACTAACTCGCCACCATTGGACAGACTCTGGCGTTTTTGCGACAGTCGTCTCTTCACGCTCGTATCAAGCTGACGATGATCGATGCTCAGAATATGTCAGGTGTACTTTCACGCCTGGAAGCGTTGAACAGCGTCAGCAGGTGAACTGACGAGCTTCCTGACACGGTCCAGTTCAGACTAAAAGACTTCTGCCACAATCTGATTGGTCGGCCCCAGTTGATTTGATCCACACGTGTTACCATAGTTACCAAATGATCTCCAGAGATCACTTTCTTAAAGATGCAGTACGTCAGAGTTTTGTTTGAAAACATCCAGAAATTAGTTAGCGTGCTAACCAGCTAGCCCCAGCTCGTCCTGGTCCAAAGCTACTAGTGTGGTTTGCTAGTTAGCTGCTACCGTTAACTTCTGGTGATTGATTAGTAATTTATGATTTTCATTAATAAATGTGGAGCTCATCGACAGCTGAAGAACAGATCTGATGCTTGTAGTTTGTCCTTTTCCGACATTTCTCTACAGATCTGGTCACAATAATTAATAATAATAATAATAATCTACGGTGATTTTTATTGTAAACCGTAACAGATCCTCCATCAGATTGTGAACCTAACCCTCCTCTTCTGTTCGACAGCGACTCCTCATGTTTGTGAATTCAGTCTGGAGTCACAATAGAACCTTTAAACCAGCGCTGAGATCAGAAGTCCAACACTGTTGAACAGAAACGTGTGTTGAGGTTTTGAAGTCTTCTAGTCTGGACTGGGATTTCATTTATTTGCTGTCTACGAGCCGGAGCTGCCGTCCAAACCTCCAGAGTTTCCCAGAATTCCCAGCTCTCTGAAACACCTGCGAGTGGAGCTTCAAAACCACCAAAGTCCAGAGTGGTCCTCAGAGTTCAGTGAAGCAGAAACCTGTCGCATCAGGAGCTTCCGTCTCCTCAGCGGCCCCCAGCTAGAAGTTTTTACAGTGTAACCTCCAACATGGCCGACAGGAAGTGTCGGCGTTCTCAGGAGAGCCTCCATCATATCATCAGTCCATCCAATCTGATCTCCACCTTTAAAATAATCTGCTCGTTCAGGACTCCAGAGGATCAGGACCCGGTTCTTCCTGCAGCCATATCTGTGTGTGGGCTCTACCAGGAGAGGACAGCGCCCCCTTCAGGACCTCCGTGTGTCTAACACCCAATCAGGGACGTCACATGTTTCCGTTCAGCCTCCTCCGTCACGTCGGAACCCTTTAGTCTGACCTGAACTGGTGATCACATTGACTCTGCTGTCTCTGCCCCGTCTCGCCTGCTGTAGAGAGAACGATACCATGATATTCCCAGTGTGTGTTTGATTTGTTGTAGGGGTTTTCCAGGGAAGATTAGGGGGCGGGTGGGAGGAAATCTTAGTTCTGACGTGTTTGTTTTTTTGAGTTGACAGCGACCCGTTTTTGTCCTGATCAGCAGCTCTTTTTGTTTTTTAGTTTGATGTGAAAGCGAGCGGCTCGTCCTCAAACTGCCCGTCCCCTCGTGATGTCCGGACCGCCGCCGTGTCACACTTCAGGCTCCGCCTCCTCCTCACAGGACACCTTCACATACACCGAAAGTTGTGGTGCGTTCAGGTACTCCTCCAGTCAGAAATGTACAAGTATACAAGTTAATTCAGATTTAAAAATCTGCTTTCAAGACCTTTTAACTTGAAGCCTTTACTTTAAAATGTAGTTTCAGTGATCCAGTTCTTTAACAGTTAAACGTGTCGGTGCTCAACATTTTTAAATCAAACAAATATTCTTAATTGGTTGATTCTGTGACGGATTCACCTCGAACGTCTTCTGGCTTAACGCGCTGATGGAGAGCACCTGAACGCATCAAAGTGACAGGTGTGCAGTGGATTATGGGAAACAGTACTTTGATTCAGTCTATCAAGGAGGCGGAGCCTGAACAGGACACACCTGTCGCGTCTGATTCAGGTGTCGCTGCTCTGCATGGGATTCTGCAGCCACGCAGGCAGCAACTTTTTACTTTTTACTTCCTCTAGTTGTTTTAAACAGGACCAAACCTGACTGACAGGAAATAAATCAGTTGTTATGATTATTAATTATCAAAAAAAATAATGTTAAAGTAGAAAAAATGATCAAATCATGAAGAAAAAAGTAAATTTTCCCGTTTCTGTTCATTTATCTCCTGCAGACCGTGTTGGTCCTGGTGAAGCAGCAGAATCTGTACAGCTCTGACTTTGAACTAAACTGCTGTAAACTTTTAGCTTTTCTCTCGTTTACACTCTTAAAGACGACGCAGCGTCTTCAGAGCGCCGACGTGTCGAGTGAAGAAGAGCACGGAAATACACGGCCGAGTCCGCTGGAGGTTTGTCAGCGACGGAAAGATTTAGTATTTTTTATTTACGTCATCTGACGACTGAAGGTTTACGATGATGAGTTGATCATGTGACTGTTAAAAGACTTGAACTAAATTGTGTTAAATCACCGTTAACGACGGATTGTAGCTGAGACGAGGCGGCCATGTTTTTTACTTGCAGGCTCCTCTGCGTTCGTCAGATTTATTGCAAAAGTTTTCCAGTCGCGTTGAAAACTTTGATTTTGGAGATATTCACGTTTTAAAATGAGAAACTTCAGCGAGCGAGATGAGAAAACAGCTGGTTTAACATTTCCATGTTCCTGCTGCTGTCGACTCCTGTGATTGGCTCGATCTGGCACGTCGCCGTTAGAAACCGTTGTCGGCCACGTTCAGACAGTACTTGGCAGGTGATTGGAGGAACTCTGTTCAGCGTCGTTCTGTGCTCTTCTTTAATGAAATACACTCTACAGCTACGCTAACCACTGGAGGAGCCGCCATGTTGTTTTCAGACAAACAGGCGCTTCTCTCACTGGTCGTCACATCTAAGCCACGCCCACAGCAGTTCCTCAGAGGACACTGATTGGTTCAACCACTGTGTTCGGCAACAAATCACTGAAACTGACACTGACCTGGTGATGGGCCGGTCGTCTGCTGTCTGAAGAAGATCTGATGAATCACCGTGACGCCGACGTGCTGCTGAACGTGTTGTGACGTTTTTAAGAGTGTAAAGGTCAAAGGTCGCGTCTGTCAGACCTGCCGAGGTCAGTTTTAACTCTGGTTTTTAAGGCAATATTGTAAATAGACTCTCAGCTCAGTTTCAGGTTTGTTTTTATTGTTTTTAATGAATTAAATAATTTTACAGATGTTTTTGTTTTTCTGCAGCCAGGTGATAGTTGACCCAAGTCTTTGACCTTTGACCCCAGCTGTTACTTCCCTCCATCATCCTGTCTGTGGGGAAAACTGTGTTTGACTTTTTGTGTGGTGTAACAAAAACATGTCGAGGGGTTTTGAATTAAAAAAGTTTAAAAGGAACGAGTTGTGTTGATGTTTGAGACTCACCTGGCTCATAAAGTTCAGAGATGAATATTAAAACTCACCTGAAGCTGTCGGAGCTCACAGCACCTGTCTGGCAACGAGCAGGGTCGTCATGCTCTGGGCTCACCTGCAGCCTCACCTGCAGCCTCACCTGCAGCCTCACCTGCAGCTTCACCTGCAGCCTCACCTGCAGCTTCACCTGCAGCTTCACCTGCAGCCTCACCTGCAGCTTCACCTGCAGCCTCACCTGCAGCCTCACCTGCAGCCTCACCTGCAGCTTCACCTGCAGCTTCACCTGCAGCCTCACCTGCAGCTTCACCTGCAGCCTCACCTGCAGCTTCCAGTTCAGCTCAGCTGTTTCTGGACAGGTGAGTTTCCTTCAGTGTGACTGTAACACTGACAGAATGTAACTAAGTACATTTACTCAAGTACAATACTGTCAGTACATAATTGAAGTATTTTACTTGAGTATTTCCACTTTCTAGTACATTTTACTTTCACTCCTACATTTATTTGATTACTAAAGTTACTAGTTACTTTACAGATTACATGCTGCATTACCTTTACCTGTACTTTTGATACTTAAAGACTTTTACTCAAGTACTGTTAGTGTGGGTGACTTTCACTTGAAACAAATTAATGTATCTTTAAAGTTTTACTCACTAAAGTTACTTTTTCCTCAAGTCAGTCAGTCCAAATAATGTTTGAATGTAACTAAGTACATTTACTCGAGTACAAATTGAGGTACTTTACTCAGAGAAATATTTATTAGTACATTTTACTCCACAACATTTATCCGACAGCCTTAGTTACTAGTTACTGCAATGAGTACTTTTACTTTGAATACTTTAACTACATGTCCGTGATGATACGTAGTATTTTTACAGTGTAGTATCAGTACTTTTACTGTAGTAAAGTATCTGAATACCTCATCTGTCCGTCTCTTCTTCCCTCCTTTCTTTAGTCTTTCATTCCCTCCTCCTCCTCCTCCTCCTCCTCCTCTTCCTCCTCTT
Source organism: Pagrus major (assembly GCF_040436345.1). Lineage (NCBI taxonomy): Eukaryota > Metazoa > Chordata > Actinopteri > Spariformes > Sparidae > Pagrus > Pagrus major. Next base: position 1,501,131 of record NC_133229.1, read on the forward strand.
CTTCTTCTTCTTCTTCTCTCTATCAGAAGTCTCATGTTTTATTGATTATCAGCAGATGGAAGCTGAGTCGTGTGTGTGTGTGTGTGTGTGTTGCCCCTCGGCATTATGGGTCACATTTCAGTTTGTCCAGCTTCAGTTTCTTTCTTCACGTCTGACTCAGTTAATTAAACTTTATATTGATTTAATTTATTGATTACGGCGCTGAGACGATTGATCTGTTAATTTATAATAATCATCATTAAACTTGTTAAGTAAAGTTTATCTTTGTAAACCTTCACAGTGTCTAAATAATGGTTTTATTAAGTATTTCATTGTAGCAGTAAAATAAATATTAACTAGAGTTTAATTGATTATAAAAGAATCACTTATTGAAGATGTTAATTATAGATGTTATACCATGAATTGATCGTCCGTCTATAGATTATTGATCTGGATTCATCTGCTGATTATTTTCTACATTAATCCAGAGACAGTTTGATGAAAGTCAACAGAAATGATGAAATATTTTATTAATGATTAAATAGATAAATAATACATGTAAATGATTCACTGCTGTGAATCTGGAGCCATCAAATGATTTTATATTTGTATTAATTGTGAGAATGAAGCGCTCATTATTGATTAAATAAAAGTTTTTAGGCGGATTTTCCCTTTAAATCTCACTGATTCATAAACATGTTAAAATATCTTTAAAGCACCTGCAACAGTTCAGTCGTGATATAAATATAAGAAATAAAATCAATGACCAGTTTTTTACATTTAAATTTAATTTGTTTTCTTTTAATATTAAATGCACTTAATTAATTAATATCCTTTAATTATATTTATGTAGAAAATAAGTTAAATAATATTTGTGTGTGTGTGTGTGTGTGTGTGTGTGTGTGTGTGTGTGTGTGTGTGTGTGTGTGTGTGTGTCCTGTAGATGGCGCTGTTGTTCTGCTCTTGTTGAAGCAGCTTCACTGACTGAACCAAACTCCATTCATTTCTTTCCTGTTTTTAACACCTCTTTTATTAAAACTAGAAAACATTACATTCAGCATCTTATTTATAAATATGACACAACTAAATATAGTTTATGATTTTTGAGCAGCTCAGATATTTTCATGTTTTTCTGAATTAAAGGACCATTCTGCTGCTTTTAGCTGTCAGAGGTCAGTAAACACAAACAGATGATCCGGCACATTAAATGTTCAGGTGATGACAATAATCCTTCTGTGTTTCCACACAGTGAAGTGAATTATTTCATCATTAACTTTATGTTATTATATAAGATTTATTCAAGTGAAATCAACTTAGTATTTTTTTAATTTCAGACAAATTCAGGCTCACACTGACAGACGATGGGGAGAGAATACTGACATAAACCAAAAGCAAATCAAACATCCGCACGCGCATTTTATTCCCCCCCGAGCGCTTTCAAAGCACTCGCGAGCTATTTTGTATCCTGCATCTCTGCCCGCTGGAGCAGCAGCGCAGCCTGCCGGAGAAAAACAGCTTGAGCGTGCGCACTTGGCGAATTCGCTTAACCAATTATATTCGGGATACAATGGTGATTGGCATGCCCCCAGGCCCGCCCCCTTGCTGACAAAAACCGCCCACTAAAAAAAAATCACTCGTGTGCGAGCAGGGGAAAGTATCCGAGCGCACTCTGCGCACGCTCGAGCTGTTTTTCTCCCGGCAGGCTGCGCTGCTGCTCCAGCGGGCAGAGATGCAGGATACAAAATAGCTCCCGAGTGCTTTGAAAGCGCTCGGGGGGGAAAAAATGCGCGTGCGGATGTTTGATTTGCTTTTGGTTTATGTCAGCATTCTCTCCCCATACAGATTTCCCAGCATGCACTCAAAGTTCAAAGTATTTCCTGTTTGTAGTTTAAAGAAAACAAACATGGTGGAAACTTCATATCTTCATATTTGTTCTGGTCGTTTGTTTCTATAATAATAAAATAATGTGATCAGCTGAGAGCAGCTTCACGCCTGCTGCTGCGTGAACAGATCGTTTAATGGAATAACTCTATAACCAATCAGACGACCTCGTTAGACTGTTCACTTCCTGTGAGGACACAAGTGAGCGAGGAGAGGAGACGAGGAGACGGGATGCATCCTGTGACCTCTGACCTTCTTTCTTCTTCTCCTCTCACTCAAATTTAAACACATCAAACTAGTAAAGTGTCTGTTAATGGATGTAACAGCTGTGACCACACACACACACACGCGCACACACACACACACACAGACCCCCTCCTGCTGTCTCAGCCTCCCCAGAGGGTTTCCTGTCTGACAGCAGTCTCATGAGAAAACACACACACACACACACACACACACACACACACACACACACACACACACACACAGTCAGAAAGTCTTCAGACATTTTAAATATATTTAAATTCTTGCGATCAGCTGATTCGTCATGATACAGAATCTGCACCTGTTGAAGTTGAGCCTGACATCAGGATCAGTTCTGAATGTTCTGGTGTCGTCTGATCGGCGCTCGGTACAAACGTCTCCTGGTGGTGTTCCTCAGGGTTCTGTTCTCCGTCCTTCACTGTTTTATGTTTCCATGTTCCACCATGTGACCTCCGGGTCCAGTTATCAGCTGTTATCAGTATTTCTCTCCATGTTGCTGCTGGTGACACAGTGATGAACAGATAGCACAGCTGCTGACGTGTTTACGGGCTCTGAGGTGGTTTACGAGTCATCCGGGCTTTGAAAGTTCTTCTGAATTCAGGCCCGGCAGCTCGTTCCCTGTTCTTCTCTCATGTTGTGCCTCTGTGGGTTTGTAAAGGTGCTGTTTCTTCTCAGATGATGGTTCTTCAGAGCTTCCTGTCCCTGGTGTTGGTCCCAGGTGTCATGTCGATGTTCTGATTCTTCATGTCGTCCTTCAGACGTCCCTGAATCTCTTCTGTCGTCCGTCTCCTTTGATCCGGACGACATGCCTGCTCCATCTTGACGGCTGTTGATGACGAAGGCTTCAGTACTTCGGGCTGACGTTGGTTCTTCTGTCTTCTCAGCTCAGATTAAAGACTTCAGGTTCATTTATTTTCTCCACGTGTCCTTCACAGTCAGAGACACAGACGTCCATCGTCTCCTCCCAGCTGCTCTGTACTGTTTGTCTCTGAGGCTGAAGTCACATCATACAGATGTTGAAGACCTCTGTCCAGCTGATCACCTGTCCTCTTCCTCTTCCTCTTCCTCTTCCTCTTCCTCTTCCTGTGGTCGTGTCTTGTGTCTGTAAGCTCCATCCAGGAACTGGATCTAATGTGGAGCCTTTAACAGAACATTTCAGTGTCGTCTGTGTGGCGTCAGTGTGTCGTCAGTGTGTCGTCAGCGTGTCGTCTGTGTGTCGTCAGTGTGTCGTCTGTGTGTCGTCAGCGTGTCGTCAGCGTGTCGTCAGTGTGTTCAACCACAGTTTCAGATGCAGCTGGATCTTCTGATTGGAGGAGAGAAGCCTTCAGAGAAACAGGAAGTGGTTGTTTCTCGCCGTTCAGAGTCACTGGTGCTGGAAATCCTTGAAACCACCTGAACTGTAATGTGTGTTTTTTTTCAAGGTTTGAAAAGTGTTTTGATTTTATACGAAGTGTTTGAAACTGCTGGACATTTAAAATACATGAATACTTTGAACATCTGTGTTGCCTCAGTGATCTTCTGTGGGACGACATCATCACTCTAACATCTGCTGTAATGACATGAAGTGAAATAATCCTGATCGCTGTCTCTGTCCTCTGTGTTGATATTTCATACTAATAACGTGCTGACTGTTGAAAACATGTCGGAGGTGAAACCGGCGAGTCTCAGGTGGTGACGCTGTTTGATGTCAGTCTGTCGATGTGACGTCCAGATGTGTTGAAGCTGCTCTGCAGGTAAACATCTGGAACACATCCTGATGTGAGAGTCTGCAGGCTGCATCAATAATCAATTATTTTTGCTGTGTGTGTGTGTTAGCATTAGCGTTAGCATGCTGTCCTCTCATCATGCTGCTGTGTGTTCGCTCCTCTGAAATATTTACAATGTCGGACCTAAAAGCTTTTGGTCGTCATGTTATTTTTATAAGACACAGATACATGAACACACACACACACACACACACACACACTGTGCTGTTATTGGACTAGAACAGCAGGATGGGTCGATGACATCACTCAGTGTGTGTGTGGTGTTGTTGATGATGTCACAGTCGGCTCGTGTTGATCATCAACGACAAGTATTTTTAGTTCTGTTGCTACGAGAGATTCTCTTCTCCTTCTTTCTTCTTCTTCTCCTCCTTCTTGTCAGTGTGACCTCTGACCCTTCAGCCTAACAGAGTGGACCGACCCCCGGCTGAAGAGGTCGGTGTGTTTACTGGGGAAACTACTCACAAACCACCACAACAGAGCGACATGCTACCAGTCTGAGTCAGTCGAGGAGCCTCCAGGTGATTTCACTCATTTTGTCAAATCGCTGCAGTTCGTCAGATAACAGCAGATAAACTTTCCTCTGAGGAGGTGAGGAGGCAAGGAAGGAGGAGAAGAGGAATAAACGAGGTCGAGGCTTTGAACAGACGCTGCAGGGCTCTGAGTCACAATGAACACATCTATACCATCCCCCAACACACACACACACACACCATCACACACACACAGACACACACACACACACACACCATCACACACACACACACCATCACACACAGACACACACACACTCCTCTATAATCCGGCTGTTTTAAATGAGAACAAACTGTAACACTGACCTGGTACACACCAGACCTCTGAGTGTGTGTGTGTGTTAATAATAAATGTAATCCCCCCCCCCCACCAGAAACACAAACACACACACACACACACACACACACACACACTCCTACACGAATAACTAAAACAGAAGCATCAGATGGGCGAGCGAGCATGATGACACACACGGAGAGAGAGAATCAGTGTAAATAATTTATTGGCCTCTGATGTGAACAAGAATCAGCTGCAGTGTGTTCATCCAGGAGATAACCCAGTTATTACACACACACACGCGCACACACACACACACACACACACGCACACGCGCACACACACACACACACACACACACACACACACACACACACACACACACCTCGGCAGAAACATGACATTTATTTTCTGATTTTAGTTTTTTTCCCAGATGTTCTGGACTTCACCTCACATGCAGACGGGTCCACATTAAACCTCCAGGGGGCGCCGCCCGATGAAGCTCAGATTTAATTATTTAAACACAATTAAACGGACATAATGACGACTCAGCACACTCTGGTTCTCTCTTCTTTTCCCCTCTCCTCTCATCTCTGAGCTCTCCTCCCGTCGGTGAACGGCTCCGGATCAGAACAGGATCCGATGTGACTCCAGGTGTTTGTTCCTCCGGGAGGTCTGGACCTGCACGGCTCCTCCAGAGCTGGAGGCTCTGAGCAGCTGAGCAGCGGCTGTACTTTGGCTTTATGTGTTATCTAACAGGACACATGCTTCCTGTTCAGTTTGAATGTCTCATTTCTCAGAGACGAGCCGCTGAAATTATTTCTGTAAAATTTAAATATCTTTGAGCTTCTTATCTGATGTTTGCTGTTTCACCGGAGTTGAGTCAAAGTCAGTCAGAATTATAAAATCCATAAAAGTTTCAGTCTTCACTTTGTGCTAAGCTAGGCTAAAGGTCCCGGACCTGTCTATGTTCTGGACGGATAAACCTGACGTCCAGCTGTGACTCTGGAGGAGAATAAATGTTGGACTGCTCCTTTAAGGTGGATCTGCTGATGTGTCGACACACAAACACTGTGTGCATAAAGGCAGATTAGTCATTAAGAAATGCTCACACATGCATACACAACCACACACACACACACACACACACACACAGTCAGGTCAGTGAGCTGTAATGTAGAGCAGAGCAGATGTAGGGCAGGACAAACAGCATCGCTCCATTACACAGCTCCACCTCTACAACACACACACCAACACTGAGTGTGTGTGTCTGTGTGTGTGTGTGTGTGTGTGTGTGTGTGTCTGTGTGTGTGTCTGTGTGTGTGTGTGTGTGTCTGTGTGTGTGTGTCTTATCACTAACTGATGAATCTCACTCTGAGGAGTCGACCAATAGCGCAGCAGGATGGATGGATCATGTGACTGCAGTCAGGAAGTCTGATTTCTGCATCCGTGTCCACATCATACGATGCCCCTGAACGCACCGAGCTTTGACTGGACATAGTGGACAAACAGGTTAATACATCGTCACGTGATGCAGCGAGGCCCAAAAATATATTTCCCCATAAACTTACATGAAAGAAGCAGCTGTAAAATGGTGGATACCTTTTTTAGAGCATCACAACCTCCACTAACGTAACGTAACGTAACGTAACGTAACGTAGCGTAACGTTACGTGTAACTCTTAATGTACAGTGACAAACATTAATCTGGTGCCAAATACAAACCAGGCAAAACACACAGGTGGATAAACTCCTGGTACCAACTGATCATAAAGTACTTCAACAATACCACAACCGCTCTGTTGTTCTGGATAACTGTGTTAATGTTTCAGGTTTTGTAACGCGTGCCTACGAGCGTCACAAGATGGCAGCGTCACATCTGAAGTACAGAGAAGAAACCGTGCAAGTCACTGAAATGTTCACAACATATTCCTGAAGAAGTTTCCACTGAAAGTCTTATTAGAAAGAGAGGTGAAACATTGGAGGGCGATCAACAACGCTTATCAAACAAAGCAAATTATAAATAAAGGCCTGTCTCTAACACAAGCCTGCTTCCATTGAGAAGAAATAAAGACTAGCTAACTAGGTCAGCTAGCTATGCTAACTTCCTGTGGCACACAGTGCGTAGGAGTGAATAGACTTAATGTTGACGCGCAGACGTAAACAAACTACGTAGAAACTAAATGTCCGATTTAACTTCTCGTATCCGGATGTCAAACCAGGTTCATGATGCACATTGAAACTTTTGTTTGCATCCATAAGATGTAAATTTTGTTATCTGTTCATGTGCTCATGATGTGGATTTGTTCATGTCTGTAAGACAAACCTATTTATGTCCACAATATGTAAACGTTGTTGTAAATGTTGTGATTTGTACGGAGGTTACCTCATTTGTTCATGAGCTGAAGTTTTATTGATCTGTTTATGTCCGGGAGGTTTCTGCATGTCAGTCAATTTGCGAATATATCAGGATGTGAAAAATACAAAACAACATGCACACAACAAAATACATCTCTGAAATAATAACTAATAAGTCTCAAAGTTCACCTTAACGACTTCTTTTTATTCAATCAAGAAAAATTCAGCCAATGAGGTGGGACGAGTCCAACTTTTCTCTGGTCAGTTTGCAATAATTCAGGAACTATCTAGAAATATTTGAGCTTCTTCAAACACGACAGAAAAATGCAGAACAGAAACATTTATAATAAACGCAGGTGAAATGATCTCACCTCATTGGCTGTTTTTGTAGCTTATTTTATTCTTGCATGTGAAAACGAGGTTTGGAAGCTCAAAACAGAAAATAAACAGTGTTTTTTGGCTCTATTTACCCATAATGCATTGCTGTATACAATAATTCAAACAACATCATTTAAAAACATCAACATATAAATCTTAGTTAAATAAATTGAGCATATAAAGAAAAAAACATTTACATTTTTTCATATTGTGACAAAGTGAACAAAGTGTTAAATCAAACAGTGAATTCTGGTCGTGAAAGATCTGCGAAATGTGCAAAAATGTTAAAATAAATGAAAACTACATTTGTTCAACATCTTTTCACCAACATCACTCACAGCACAATGAATCATAAAACCTCTGTTACACTGTCGCTGCCTTCTTCTTCTTCTTCTCCTTCTTCTTCTTCTTCTTCTTCTTCCTCTGAATGTTCAGGACGAATGTGCAAAGACACGAAAACTTGAGTAAAAAATGTTGTCAACATTGTGACGTGACAGAAAACAGATGAGTTCATGTGATTATTTAAAGTTACAGTAACGATCAACACAAAACGTGACTGTGAATTAAGATATTTTACTGATAAATCAGCTGATCGTTGATCAATATGAAGACAGCTCCTCTTGTCATCCATATTTCAAAAAAAGTTCATAATGTTTTAAATAGAAGTGCATATTTTATTAGACAGTTAATTTAACTTTAAAATGTTGGTTTACATGTTTAGTTTGATAAATCAGATTTATTCTTATGCTCATAAACTATTAGTGCAGTTATTGATTAACGCTTCAGCACTGTTAGCGTGTGATAAATATTTGACAGTTTGATCTGCGATCTGACAGATTACAGTTTGAGTAACATGTATGTATGTAACTAGAGTTTGATCAGCAGATATTAGCTTGTTGTAGATACCAGAGCTGATCACACAGACTCGTGACGACGGCTCAGAAAAGCTTTAAAAACACCTCAGAAAAGTTTTTTTTTTAACTAAACTGCAGCCGGGCCAGTCCACACCGAGACATCGGCTGTAAAGTGACGACTGTAAAGCTGAACATATTTCAACGTAAGGACGAGCGCCCTCAGGCGGCACCATCGGAAAACACCGGCGCTGTTGGCGTTGTGTCTCTGTGTGATCCGCCTCTTACAGATGTTGGCGTTTACGTCAAGAGAAAGCGATGTCAGTTCAGAGCGCTACAGTCTGCTAATCTAATTACAAATGTTAGAAAATGATTTATTATCTCATTTCAGGCCCTTACAACTCATCATTATCGTCTTCATTTCATTGTGTTTGTGTGGCGCACTTCACTTTGCGTAACGTAACACCACAACATGTTAAGGCTCTTCTAGCTGCTCCAGATGTTTTCAGACCAAATGGATCAAATTCTGATGTCAAACTGGTTTCACAGCCCGGCGCCGTTCCTGAGAGCTTGGCTTTGAATCAGTTTAATAAAGTGGCCAAAATGTGTAACGAGAACTTGTTGAGACACACACGGCCGCAGAAAGACTTTTTCTCATAAGCTTACATTGTTAAAAAAGCAGCTTTAAAATGGTGGATACGTTTTTCTGAGCGTCGTTTTGATCAGGATTTGATCCATTTGGTCTGAAAATAAAGTCGAGAAGATTAATTTGTCCTCTTTTAAGTTAGCGGAGGGCTAAACTTGACGTTAGCCGCTCGCTCTGTGGGCCACTGAGAAACCTTCACGGGGTGAGCGGCTCCGTCTTTAACGCTGGATCCAGATTTCACCTAATACATCCGAAACGTCCCTTTTAAAATTATTCGTTAGTAATTTTTAGGCTTCTTATCAAAACTGCTTATTTTATGCCGTTGTGAAAAAACATTATATGAACCAAAGTATTTATATTTGATTCTTTAAAATTCTATGAATCAACGTCAGTACTCAGATATCCAGCATCAGTCAGGTATTAAAAGTGCAAATTAAATTCATAATCTGCGGTAAAACGCAGCACAAAAACACAACTGAGGGCTTCGGTGGGTCCTGCTTCATTACCTGATCATGTAAACGGTCCCTGTGTTTCTACATCCACACAGCAAACTGGGGCCAGGAAGGTTTCCTGCAAATGAAAACTACATATTGCACAGAGAGTACGAAGTGTTCAGAGGCCCAACAGCTGATATTTGTCCCGAAGCAGGTGAATCTAGTCATGCGTTTAGTTCTGTTACGTGTCAGACAAAACATTTTCTTTGTTATCGACGTTATTGCTTATTCTTTCTTTGTGGTGTAAAACATTAAACTCCCTGATTTTTTGTTGTAGCTCGACAATTGTCACTGTTAATGTTTGAACATATCAACAGTGAGCGGGGAGGACAGTTCAGGACGGATATACGAGGCTACTGCAAAATCAGAGACAGTTACAATTATAAGATCTTTTAACAGAAACAAGAAGACAGCAAATAAAACAGGTTATACATTTTAAGCTCTTAATAATCAGTGTTCATTTTCGCTGTATCCTTAAAAAGCAGTAGGAAACATAGTGCTCTTCAGTGCCTTCATGTTTCATCATATTCAAAAAGTTTCGGGTTATAAATGTTGACATCTTTGTTTGGAAAAAATGTGACTTTAAATGACAAACTGTCTTTTCAAACCCCAAATATCTTCCAAAAAGCTCATTGGGTAAAAACTTGTCTTTGAAATGATCAGAGAGGCTTTTCGCTTCACTTTCAGCAGAAAAAGACAAAGAAGAGAAACGTGCAGCACCATCAGAGAAGGTGAAGGGAGTGCCTCTCCATTAAAATTGCATTTACTCAAATTAAATGTGACATCTGTCACAAAAAGAGACTTTGTGGAGTAAAATGGGCAGCAGAAGTGAAAGGGCGTAGTGCACTGCGGAGGATTAAAGTCATTAAACCTCCTGGGAAGAACTGTATCGCTGGTTTCAAAATAATCCACATCCACTCTTTAAATGTTCACGTGCATCCCACCGTCCCTGGATTAAAAGATCAAAAACAGAATTAAAACTCCCAAATTATTCATCTGCTTCTTTTGTGCGTCAGCATGCTGAAAAACGCTGCTACTTTCATTGAGAAAATTCAATAATCCATAAATATTTGTATGAAAAAAATCCTCATCAAGGTGTCTCGGACTCGTCATCTTCCTCGGGTGATGTCGGCGAGGTGGGTGTGTCGTCCTCATCTGCTGCCACAGTTGCCGCGGGCGACACAGCCACCACCACTGTCGGTGTCATCTTCTCGTAGGTCCTCCTGCGCTGACGCCGCAGCGTCTGGCTTTGCAGCTCCTTCACCTCCTGCAGGACCTCCTGTGCCTCCTTCCACGATGACATGGCCTCCTCCAGCAGGCGCTCCGCCTCAATGCGCTTGCTCTCCACCTCCAGGTCCTCCTCAGACAGCAGGGAGGGAGGCGAGGAGGGTGGAGACAGACGGTGTTTGTCGGGGGTTTTGGGCTGCGAGGACTCAAAGGATCCAGAAAGACTCGGGGAGTTCTTCTGACTCGAGCAGGGCGACTCCTTGCTGCTCCCCTGACGAGGGGAGTCTGTCTCGCTGCCTCGTGGTGAATCAGATCCTTTAGCCTGAGAGGAGTCAGAACCTCTGACACATGGAGGAGAATCAGGTGACTTCTGTACAGGAGAGTCATCCTTGTTGGGACAGGAGGAGCTTGACGATCCTCTGAGTTTTGGTGAACGGACTTTGTTGGAGCTCCGAGGAGAGTCAGCAGTGGTCAGACGAGGTGAATCTTTCAGTCGAGGAGAGTCGTTTCCTTTAGCGGCAGGTGAATGGGATCCTCTGGAGCGAGGTGAGTCGGTCCCTTTGGAGCGATTCTTCTTGGCTTTGGATCGAGGAGACTCCCTCCCTCTCAGACGAGGAGAGTCTTTCCCCCGGAGGCGAGGGGAGTCACTGCTCCTGCTCCTTGTAGATCCAGACGACCTGCTGAGGAGGACAACAAACATCAGTCAAACACTGATCCTGTTTGGCTTCACAGCACAAATTTAAAATATTGTTTAGTTAATTTGTTTGTGCAACCCTTAAGGACCATTTCTTAGTGGAAATAATAAAACCAACCTGGAGTGAGGAGAGTCGGAGCCCCTGAGATGATGGAGGCGAGGGGAGTCCACACCCTTCAGGTAAGGTGAGCTGCCTCCTCGTTCTCTCTCTGCTTTGGCCTTCTGCAGCTCCTGTCAGTCACATCAAACAACATTAGTCTTCATCATATCCCAATTTTACATTAGATTTCCATTTCAAACCAATCAGATGAAGCAACCAGACCTGCAGTCTCATCTCCTCCAGCAGCTCCTGAGCTCTCTGCATCCTCTGGGCAATGAGGCTCTGCAGCTGACCGACCGGCTGGACTGAAGCTCCGCCCCCTGCTTCCTCTTCAGTTGGACAGCGACGCAGAGCGGAGCGCAATTCAGAACGAATCATCGCCGGTCTGACGAAGGGAAGGAAGAACAGGTTAAGGACATGAATTGATAAATGGACTGTACTCGTAAAGAGCTCTTCTAGTCTTAGCAACCACTCAAAGAGGTTTTTTACACAAGTCAGCATTCACACATTAACACGCTGGTTGCACGGGCTACCATGCAAGGATGATAATCATTCATACGCAGTCACACACCGGTTGCAAATTGGGGTTCAGTATCCTCCCCAAGAACACTTTGACATGTAGCTTGCAGAGGCCTGGGATTGAATCACCACTCTACCTCCACAGCCACAGCGTTGCACACCATGTCAACCCCCTCATGGCATTCAACAGCATTCCCTGCTGACAGTGTGGCCTGCGTCACCACAAAACCTGGTCAGGAATTACCCAAAAAATGTAATAAGGAGCTCAAGGAAACCTGGCCTCTGAATTCCCCACATCCCAATTCCATCGAGCATCCATGGGATGTGCCTGAAGAAGTCCGATCCATAGAGGGCCAACCCTGCAACCCACAGGACACCTGGAGTTCCTGTGTCCATGCCTTGACCGGTCAGAGGCCGTACATGGTGGGGGCTCCATGGATCTGACTTGGGCGGTATGCCCAAAGGATGCTCAATCAGATTGGGATCTGGAGGGAATCATGTTTCTTGGGCCGTTCCCGAGCAGTTTTTCCAGTGTCGTAGGATGCTGGGAGGGCCTTTACCATGAGGGGTTGTACTTGTTCTGTGGTGTCTGGGTGGGTGGTGCAATCAAGTGGCATCCAAATGAATACCTGGCCCCAAGGCGTCTCAGCAGAACACTGCATCATAAAGAGATCAGTGTCAACCTGTCAGTCCTTTTAATGATGTGGCTGATGACAGTCTGGTCCATCTTATCCTCACTCAAGAACAACATCCAGGGATGCTTAAACCTCTTTACAAGTGGATTAATGCAAAATCAGCAGTGATGCCAACATTGTAGACTGGAATTCATCAGCCACAATCTACAATCCAACCTTTTAGTAGTCCCCAAACATGTGAGATTATGGATGCAAGTGGCCTTAATGGGTTTCCTTTGCAGGATGTCTCAGCTCAGCCTTAGAAACAGGGAAGGAGCTGGGACATCAAGAAGGAGAGTGGAGTAGAACTACTACTCAATGGTTGTGTACATATATGATCAGGATGACTCCTGGATGCCTTCCTTGAAAGGTTTTCCAGGCATATCCAACCTGGTGGAGACCCCAGACAGATCCAGAACACACAGCAGGGATCGTATCCCCCATCTAGTCTGGTAATATCATGGAATCACCCAGAAGAAACAGGAGGACATAACTAGGAAAATGGACATCTGGGCAACCCTGCTTGGCCTGCTGTGACCACAGTCCAGACTCAGATAAAACATGGACAATGAAAGGATGGATAGACCGATAGTCCATTAAACCTTTATATTTCTTGTCCATCAAGTGAATCCCAAAATGCTCCAGCAGTGAACGTTTTAAAAACTCTGCTCATACAAGTATTGCCTCAGGACGAATAATAAAGGTGACTGCACGTTGTTCGAAGTGGATTTGTTTCACAAGCTTCCCCTGAGAACTTGATTTGATTTGAGTTGTTAAAATTTGTTCTACTATCAGGTGTTGGCCTACCTGGAGGAGAGGACTTCATCCATGGAGGCACAGCGACTCCGGCCCTGCATGCTGAACCTCTTCCCTGGCTGCGGCGTTCGAGACTGTGCCTGAAGGACCTGAAAGGTAAGACCAAGGAAATGTTGTCTATCAACGACTGACTGCCAATGCACCAGTGTGTTTTTGGTCTTACACCGAGTTCTCTTGATCACACACAGAAAAAGATCCGAGTTCTTGTTGTTGCTTCTGATGCTTCTAGTATTTTGGTCACTAAACCCGACGCTCCCTCATGGTTTTCATGTTGCGTGTACAGATACCAGCTGAGGCTGGGTAAGAGATGAAATGAAGCAAAACTATCTGCAAATTTTTCTTTTTTTTATCTGTTCTAAATAAACCTTATATTTTTCAAGTTTTTAATACTCTTTTCAATATGTGAGTGAACAAATCTGCTTTATGCAATGCTGTTTATTATTATTGCAACAATCCAAAACAACAGAAACTGTCCAGAATATTCTCTAGAATAACCTCAAAGGTTCTGCACGCTCAAAATGTATGCCGAAAGTATAACATGACAAACTGAAACCCAGTCTGAGTCAGTCCCAAAATGAGCAATGTTTGAAGCTATGATCTACAAGGATCAGGATGATTAAGTTTCCTAACCTGCACTTGCTGGGTCTTTGGGACCTTGGAGGCCTCCAGGCTCGAGTGTTTGCCCCAGGACCGCTCACTCCCCCTGGGCAGACTGCCGGTCTTCACCTTGGGTTCCTTGGAGGTCATTCGGAGTTTTGACACATCGGTGTCGGCTCGCTGACGAACTCCGACCCCCTGAGATCCGACCATCGCTACCTGTCCACATGATCCCCCCCTCTGCAGGTCGACCTGGAAGCTGCTCTCCCAGGAGTCGCAATCGTAGTCCGGAGAGAAACCATCCTCTTCAGCGACCAGGTCAAGGGTCAGCATGCCATGGGAAGACGTGGACGCCTGGGGGGAATGATCACAAACAACGTGATTTTAGTAAAGATAATGTTTATAGTGTCAAATATATATAAAAATAATAATAAAAGATGTTAGTACCACGGCCATGAGGTGTCCTCTGGTTGGTAGCCGGCGGCCATGAGGGATCTTCGCCCGGTCTCTGGTGGGATGAACCAGCGCACTGTCCTCCTCGATGGTCACCTGGACAAACAAACAAACTGACTCTACGTCTTCTGAAACATCCAGGAGGGTTTAATAACACATTAAATCACAGAACCCATCCAAAACTGAACTTCAGCCTCAAGGTATAAACTGAATATCATTCATTATCAAAACTGTGTCGTAGCTAACTACAACCTAGATTGTCTAATTTAATAACGTCAGTAAATATTTATTTACATTTTACAGAGGTGATTAATCCTAGTCATCAAGTTTTACTACAAAGGTAAACCAACCACCCATACCTCGTCTAAAATGCGGTTCTTGGCCTTGATGATTGCCACGTTGAGGGCGTTTACCCATGATTCCTTCTCCTCAGGACTCACCGCCAGAAACACGAGGTTGGGAACCTGCAAAAAGAACAAAACTTTGCTCTGTTTGGTTTTCGACAAACTGTGGATACAGAATGTTTGACCTGTCTGGGCTGTTCGAACCTTTGAGGGTCAAGCAGATCTTCTGCAATGATTTTAAACCCAGACGCTTAACGTCATAAAAGTTGTTATGTAACTGTAATAAAATTAAAGTAGCTAGCTAGTGTTACTACACAGCTATAGATGGTGTCACTAGTGTAGCTAAAGGAGTTAAAATTCTCTGGTATAGCTAGATTAATAAAGCTAATGTAAATAAAGTGTGTAAATACTGTGTCAATATGTAGCTGGTGTAATTACAGTTCTTTAGCGTAGCTCGTGTGGCTAATGTTTAGTATAGCAACTGTGATTAAGGTTTTTTGGTGTAGCTGCTCTGAAGAAGCTACCGTACATAAAAGTGTTTAATGTAACCACAGCTGTTTTGAAAAGTTTACTGTAGTCACTGAGCTACATTGTGCAGTTTTCATGTTTAGTGTAGCTAACAGACGTTTATTAAGCTCTGTAAAGTGTTGCTCATGTTGTGTGTGATGATGTTAACGTCTTGTTTCCACGCAGATCTGTTTGTGTGTGAGTCAACTCAAAGTCCGTTCTGTCCTCTGGAAACTCAGATCTGCTTTTCCTGCCTTGAACATGATCGAAGGGTTTGTTTTGCACACTGTGTAATGGTTCAACAACACAACTGACAACTGAAAGAATAAAAAGAGACGAGACACCTCAGAGCTGCAGTTAAATATAAGAAGTCACCAGTCATTGGTAAAACAAACTGTTAGCTTAGCATCAAAATCTGTGCAGATTTAATCAGGAACAGTTTCCTGTTTCAGTGTCAAGTCATTAACAGACGAGTTGCTTTAACAAACTGGTTCTTAAAGCTCAACATAAATATAAGTTAGTTGTAGTGTTGTATTATTAGAGCTGGGCGACAGAATATCAGCTGATATTAACATAAACTAACCAAACCCGGTTTAAACCGGTTCAGTCTGACCACCTGACGGAGACAGAGGACGAGGAGACGCTGCACGATTTATCTCAGAGTCTCAGAAATCTGCATGTTACACATCAACAGACTGGATCCGTGTTCTGTTCTCCTCTCGGGCCTGAACGTCTGCGATGAACTGCAGCAGAGGGAGAGACAGCGAGCCGGGCCGACATGTGAAAGTGTTCGGACTCTGCAGGGATTATTCTGCTGCAGCTCGTCCTCTGACGGACTAATGGGATTCTGAGGATTAAACCTTTTCAGAGGAGAAGAAAAAAACAACACGGCTCAGCCAATCACAGCTGCCGAGGCTGAGTGGGTGAAATACAGACTAATCCACCAATCCTGAGATGGACGTGGGAGGAGAATCCACCAATGACATGACGGCGTGAGTCGGGCGGGGCAGAGTAATCTCTGAGCTCAGAGGACGGACACGAGAGAGACACGGGGGGGGGGGGAGAGGACAAACACTGAAGACAGACTGAGACACTGAAGACAGACAAACACTGAAGACAGACTGAGACACTGAAGACAGACTGAGACATTTGAACTGACTGAGACAAGAGGAAGAACAATATTTTCTCTGCAGTAGAAAAAGAAAGTACCTCATGTGTATTTAAGTAGTAATGAGTAAATGTACCTAATTACCTTCCACCATGCTAATGTGCAAACATGCTAAACTAAGATGGTAAACATTAGCATGACCACGTCAACATGTTAGCATGCTGACATTAGCATTTAGCTCCACTGTGTCTGAGTGCAGCCTCAGGGCTGTTAGCGTGACGTTAGCCTCTCAGGACAGTGATGGAGTAACTAAGTATATCTGCTCAAGCACTGTACTTAAGTACAATTTTGAGGTACTTTTACTTTACTCAAGTATTTCTACTTTCTGCGAGGACTCTTTATATAACTGCTCCACTAACATTCAGAGGAAATGTACTTTTTACTTCATTGTAATTGTAGTCGGATACTTTGCAGATTCACTTTAAGTACATTCTGGTACTAATACTTTTGTACTTTTACTTGAGTAAAAGATCTGAGTACTTCCTCCGTCAGTACTCAGAGACAAGTCGCTCCTGATGAAAACTCAGATCATTTCATTCTGGTTTCTTTACATGTTTGGAGTAACAATAGAAAAAGTATTCAGATTGTGTACTTCAAATGAAGTACTAATACCACACTGTGAAAATACTCCACTACAAGTAAAAGTATGTCAGTGTTTCCTGCTACATTATACTTCCACTACATTTATTTGATTACTTTAGTTACTAGTTACTTCACAGATTACTTCCTGTATCAGAGGAACATTTTTAAATTACTTTATTTACTTTTTCTTGTACTTTGATACTTAAGTACATTTAATATCAGATACTTTAATTACCAAAGTAATGTTTGAACATGAGTTTGACTTTTTGTGTCCGTGAACTATGACATCATCTCCTCCCTCAGGTAATGCTGCATTCCAGTTACATGGGAGACCGCTCGCCCGAGTCGCTCTTACGCGAGAACGTGACGTCACTTCCTGGCTTGTAGCACAAATAGCGTTCCCGTTTGTCTCGCCACACGACGAGTCGGAAGAACACGGACGCCATCAGGGAAGTAGCAGGCTAGTCATTGTTATTGTTATTGTTAGCTACATTAGCCTCTTTAGCAAACCAGCTCGAAAACAAAACTTTACATTGTATTGCACGCACAGCAAGACCGTGCAATGCATAAATTGGTGACCGGATTAAAGCAGCAATGTAATCAAATGTGTAGGAGCATTTAAAATCGACATTAAAACGACCAACTTGGTACAAATACAAAGAAAATACATCAATTACGGGCGCAGCCATCTTTGTTTGACGAGTCGTTTGTCTATCCTCGCTCAACTCGGTGTACTCGCAGGAGCACCGAGTCGGACAGTGGATATTCCGACCAAAAGGGGGCGTGCCTCGTGAAATGTCGCGAGACGGCTGCGAGATTTCCCACTTCGCAACTCGGGCGAGTGGTCTCCCATGTAACTGGAATGCAGCACGACTCCAGGTGATCCAGGTGTGTTTTGGACTCACAGTGTTTCCGGGTCGTCTGCAGCGCAGCACAGTGAAGCGACTGTGGTTCTTCTTGCTGCGACTCTTTGCTTTCCTCAACTCCTCCGAACGCTCGTAGTCGGCCAGGTCGAACATCTCCTGAGCTTTACGCTCGTCTTTCACCTGCAGACACATAAAACATGTTTAAACATATAAATGTGTTATAATGTCTGATTTAAAGTGACACCTGACAGGCAGCCCGACCAATCAGAGAGCAGGATTCTCTGTGTCACAGATTTGATTTGACAGAAACGATCCGAGTGTCTCGTCCTCACTCACAAACACTGACATGCTCAGATTATAGACACACACACACACACACACAGAGACACACAGACACACACACACAGACACACACAGACACACACACAGAGACACACAGACACACACACACAGACACACACAGACACACAGACACAGACACACACACACGCACACTGATTTAAATCCAGATCAATGCCAATAAACAGCTGTGAAACCCATCGATCAGAGTGTGTGTGTGTCTTTGAATCCCTCTGGACTGAATCAGTGTGTGTTCACACTAACGAGGTCACACAGGGTCAGTGTGTGTGTGTGCGTGTGTGTGTGTGTGTGTGTGCGTGTGTGTGCGTGTGTGTGTGTGTGTGTGTCACGTGTAGCAGCTGGTGGTGTTGTACATTAGTCGATATCAGTGTGGATGTGATCAATACGTCCCCGAGCTGCAGACAGAACGTGTTTCTAGAACAACATGAGCTCTGAACACAAACAGCAGAAGAAGAAACGCTGATTTAAACCAGGAAGTGTTTGACCAGAGAAGAAGAAGAAGAGGAAGTTTCATCACGAGACATGAAGCTGTGGAGGCGTCGGTGTGTGAACAGTCGGTGTGTTATCAGAACCAGCTGAGTGAGGTTCTGCTGACAGACACATTAAAGTGAGACCGGATCAACAAGATCAACGCTCCACCAGACTCCTTTAATAAAAACAGTGATTCTAGCTGACAGAACACAGTGAACCCGTCCTCACAGACAGAATCATAATGAAGGTCGACCATGGAAGCAGCTTGTTACGGCCCATATCTATGTTTCATGTCAGGCGGCGACCTCTAGTGGCCAAAGTAATTATGACGGCAGCAAAGGAGGAAGTCAGGTGAAGTCAAACAAAGAGAGACGATACGGGAGGAAGACGTGATGGACAGTCGGGTCAGACAGGGACTTACGTCACGTAACTGAAGTTAAAGATTAACGTACTTATTCAAACTCAAACCAAACTGAAGATACGCTGAAGGTCCACTACACGTCTCTGATACGTCCTGATGTTCTGGAGACAGTGGACCTGAGGATGAGTTGATCCGCTCTCTGACACCTGAAAAGATGTTGAAGATGTTTCGACAGTTTTGCTGTCGGACAAGCCGCTATATCGTTTGACCAAATCCACCAGGCTCCTTTAATTAAAACAGGAATTTTACCGCAGCTGCCTCTTGTTTGTGTTGTTTGTGTTGTTTGTGTTGTTTGTGTTACTGTGTTCTTCACACAGTAACACAAACAGGTGACAGCAGAGGACAGACGTTAAAACAACCGGTCTCTCCAGGAAGTTGTGACGTTGTGATCCCAACAATTAACACAAACTGTGTGGTGAAATGATGAGAGACGGACAAACACCACAACACGATGAGAGACGGACAAACACCACAACACGATGAGAGACGGACAAACACCACAACACAATGAGAGACGGACAAACACCACAACATGTTTCAGCAAAGCTGCTGTGAAATCAGACGTTAGGCTCAGACGGAGACAGACAGCCGACGTCTCATGTTCGTGTTGCTGACCAATCGGAGCTCAGATAACTTTTCACCTGTAAACATGGTGAAATGAGGAGGATCACACACACACACACGTCTCTCAGCTGAGTCACTATAAGAATCTATAATCTATAATCTGCGATCTATAATCTATGATCTATAATCTGTGATCTATAATGTGCCACAGAGACGATGTGAACAGAAACATCCTGCAGGCTGAACTCGACAAAGAGACGACTGAAGGAGAAACAGACTTAAAGTCCATGACCCCACAGAGCCTCCCTCCGGCTGCTGCTGCTGCTGCTGATGATGATGATGATGATGATGAGGAGGAGGAGGGTCATAATTACAGGACACACACACACACACACACACACACAGGAGGCTAACATGAGTCATTACTGTGCTGCTCAGCTCCTCCAGAGGAACAACAGAAATAAATGAAGCGCTGCTGAAACTCAGTGAAGTGAAAACAGAGCGAGGCTCTAAATAAAGAGGAGAAACTGATTCACTGAGACGCACGAGAACAATCAGCTCATCTCTCCGTGTTCATGTGAGGCTGAACGTGATGATCTGACGTCTGAACATCAGCCTGACTCACGTTTATGTAACGTCCTGATCACACAGAGACGAGATGCAATAATAAACAATATCAGCTGAACGATGAAGAGCTCGTCACTGATCCTTCATCAGTTCTCAGGGAACACTGAGCGGTTTCACATGAACTGAATCAGGCTCAGCCATCATCTCCTCCTGATGATATAAAGTCAGGCTCAGCCATCATCTCCTCCTGATGATATAAAGTCAGGCTCAGCCATCATCTCCTCCTGATGATATAAAGTCAGGTGAAGTCTCGTAGTCCACAGAACATTTCTGGAGCTTCACAGTAAAACAGAGTTGCAGCGTTCTGCTGAACAGCTGAAGCAGCTGGAGATGATTTGAACATCAGATGTCTCCATGCAGCTCGTCTGCTGTGATCACAGAGATCAACCTGATCTGAGGAGATGATGTTTAACCCTTCATTAACATGAAGTCTTCACTGGAGCTGCTGAGCTGCTACATGCTACAGCTGTGTTAGCTAACAGTGTTAGCGTGCATGTTTTAGTCTCCAGCTACGTCAGCTGTTCGATGTTTCACTGTGAACAAACGATTCATTAAACTTTCTCTCTGTCATCATCGTGTTCCTGCAGAACTCTGTGAGGTTAAAGGCAGAACTACAGTGTCTGTGTGACTCAGCAGAACATTCAGAGTGGACCGTTTCATCACAGCTGTTATATAAGACCCAGTCAGCCTGAACACTGCACACCTGCTGCACACCTGAGCTGTGAGGCGTTCAGGGACCTGCAACAATCTGGAATCTGTAACCTTTCTGTGTGTCACATTGATGTCACAGTGATGTCACAGTGATGTCACAGTGATGTCTCAGTGATGTCTCAGTGATGTCACAGTGATGTGAACATGTCGGTTTACGAGCATCTTAGTCAAAAATCAGATTCAGGTTCAGATCACAGAGAAAACATGCAGCTGGATGTGTGTGTGTGTGTGTGTGTGTGTGTGTGTGTGTGTGTCTGTGTGTGTGTGTGTGTGTGTGTGTGTGTGTCTGTGTGTGTGTGTCTGTGTGTGTGTGTGTGTGTGTGTGTGTGTGTGTGTCTGTGTGTGTGTGTGTGTGTGTGCGTGCGTGCGTGCGTGTGTGTCTGAGGTCACAGCAGAATAAAATCAGATAACATCTCTCTCTCTCTCCTGTTAACTCTAAATGTCTCTCGCCCGCTCGGCTCTCAGGACATTTAGTCTTTACAGAGAGATCAACGTGACATCACAGGTCCCGTGACATCACAGGTCCCGTGACATCACAGGTCCTGTGACCTCTCTGTCTGACTCAGCGATGTTCAGAACCGGCTCAGCATCATCAGAGCTGAACACTTCTTCCTCTCTACAGTTCAGACCTGCCGGGTGTCGGACCTGAATCTGAATGTGTTCTGTGAGGTGCTGTGATGTTCTGATCCAGACGACCTCCACATATCTTCTGTTTTTAAACTGATACGATGAAGTTGTGCTCCAACACGTGTTTATTTCCACATCGCGACTCAACCCGCAGAATAAACACTGGTTGTTCTGGGTTAGGGTTAGACGTGTACAGACGCGTACAGACGCGTACAGACGTGTGCAGACGTGTACAGACGTGTACAGACGTGTACAGACGTGTACAGACGCGTACAGACGTGAACAGACGTGTACAGACGTGTGCAGACGTGTACAGACGTGTACAGATGTGTACAGACGTGTACAGACGTGTGCAGATGTGTACAGACGTGTACAGACGTGTGCAGATGTGTACAGACGTGTACAGACGTGTGCAGACGTGTACAGACGTGTACAGATGTGTACAGACGTGTACAGACGTGTGCAGATGTGTACAGACGTGTACAGATGCGTACAGACGTGTTGCTCTGTGGTCTGCAGACAGATCAAATATCAGCTGTTTGCTGTGTATAAATGTGATGACTCCTCCTGCAGACACAGATCTCATCATCAGCTTCTTCTTCTTCTGCAGCTGCGGCCTGAAAACCAGAAACCTCCTCGTTCTGACACCAAACAGCTGCTGACACTCTGAGCCAACGGACCTGCCACAAATTTACCCACAATCCTCTCTGTGCTGTCCAACGCACTGACATCAGCACAGACCGGAGCTCAGCCAGTCTCTTCTCTGTTTGTCAGACAGAAGCCTCCTCAGCCTGTAGATGATCTGTAACATGCATTTCATGTATTTAATGTATATAAATCTGAAGGTCCTGACCTCCTTGTCGGAGATGTAGAGCCGGTCTCCTCTCAGGACCACGTAGCGGTTCCTCCACAGCTCTCTGAAGATCCCTCGGCCGCAGAACTTCCTGATCCAGCCCGCCTTCTCCGGCTGCTGGACGGCCTGCTGACCCGAGTCCTGAACGCCCTGAAACACCGGAAACACACCCGCAGACAGGGGTCAGAGAGAGACCACCTGGACCGAGACAACACCAGAACAACCAGGAGATAAAGATCCAATGAAGGGAGGACACGTGGAGAACAGAAATAAAGACGTTCAGGAAGAGTTACATCCAGACTGATGAGACTCTGTCCATGAGACGAAGGAGAGGGCGAAGAAGTACAGAGAGGAAGAGAAGAAGAAACGAAGGAAGGAGGAAGAAATGAGTGGAGGATAAGAAAAAACAAGAAGAAGAAGAAGAAGAAGAAGAAGAAGAAGAAGAAGAAGAAGAAGAAGAAGAAGAAGAAGAAGAAGGAGTGAACGAGGACCACAGAAACATGGAGTTGACGGCAGGATGAAGAGATGAAGACCATGAAGTGGACTGAGAGGTGAGGAAGAGGAGTCCAGAGTCGGTCAGTGTGACGTCGTCTCTGTCAGACTGACCTGCTTTCATTACGTAACACCAACGAAGAAGAAAACAGCTGGCGAGTTTAAAATGTGTGACGCAGGAAGTTCACAGAAGATTATTAAAGTATTAAGTACTTCAACATACTGAAGTAAAAGTACTTGTGAAGGTGGGATTACTTAAAGTACTCATGTTATATTTTATAGTATTTACTTATTAAAACGGCTGTGAAAGTACAAGTATTAGTTTGAGGTACTTTTACTTTACATGACTTTGTGCTTTGACTAAATATTGTACTCTTTACTCCATTACTTTTATCTGACAGCTTTAGTTACTCTACAGATTCATGCAAAGTGCAGCTGGTTGAATATATTGATTATATATTTGTCGTCACGTTGATGTTGGACTGAACCGACGTGGTGAAGGTGTCACTTTGTTGTTCAGTGAGCAAACTATCAATGTATTGATCTCACATCAATAAGGCGGAGTACCGCTCGGCTCAGCACTCGGACCTCTTCAGTTCTCAGTTTAAAGCTCGACGATGTTTCCGCTCGTTAAAACTCCACCGAGCTCGACTCTGATTATCTTCACACTTTAATGTATCCTGATACAGTTACTGATTACTTTTTACAAAGTAATCCAAGTATCACAATCTTTAAGTAATGTAACTTGATTACTTTCTGTTACTTTTGGACTTTAAAGAAAATGAATCTTAATATCGATCTCTTAAATATAATCCTGTTAACTGAATGTATCTGTAATCTGATTACATCTTTACTGTAACTTTACTAGAATACAGTTACCTTTTGTTGGATCCTGAGGACGGATGCAAACGTTAAGTCATTTCTTTAACTGACAGTCGGCCTTATCGATCGATTATTGATTAATAACATGAAATATGTTGAACATTATTTTAAAGAACAGATAATAAACATAAAGTTGTTTCATTTTAATGTGAAAATAATGATTTTAATGACGAGCGTCTGTCCGTCGCTGTTCAACAACACAGAGCAGACTAAAGAATAAAATGTGATAATGTCAGTTTGTGTGAAATTACTTTCTATGTTTTATTTGAAAAACAAGTTTTATTGTGAAACACGTTGTGAGTGTATTTGTGCTTCTGATCGTCAGTTAACACATTTTAAATAATTAAATTCTTAACGGTTATTAATCTTTAATCATTAACATCCCTGATCCTGATAATGTAATCCTGTTACATGTACTCAGTTACTCCCCGAGCCTGCTGTGTGGTATTGGTTCATTACAATCTAAACATTTATATTTCTTCTGAATCCAAACTGTAATAATAATAATAATAATAATAATAATCATCATCATCATCTCTGAGCCTCTTTAGACACGTTTCCTGTTTCATTTGATTAAATATTAAATTCAAAATAAAGTAATCTCCTATGAAACACCTGAACATTATATATAAACATATAAACATATATAAACATATATAAACATATAAACATATATAAACATAATATAAACATATAAACATATATAAACATATATAAACATATATAAACATATATAAACATAATATAAACATATAAACATATATAAACATATATAAACATATATAAACATATATAAACATATATAAACATAATATAAACATGATATAAACATATAAACATATATAAACATATATAAACATAATATAAACATATATAAATATAATATAAACATGATATAGGACACACTGTGACGTGCTGACATGAACACAGTAATAACCCTCATTAAAGGGACATTGCGCTGACGGGACCTGGTCTCAGGTCGGTTGGACTCAGTGTAACACATGAAGATGAAGATGAGACATTTTTAATCATCATCACAGGAACAGAGGTTCGGTCCTACCCGTCTGCCCGGGTGGCTCCTCTTCATCCTCCCTCCGCTCCGGTCCGCTCACAGGACAATCACACCGACGGGGAGGAGGTTCGGCCCGGCCCGGTGGTTCTGTGTCGGCTCGGTCCTGGTGGCGGGGCCCGTCAGTCCGTCCGCTTCTTCTTCTTCTTCAGCTCCGCGTCTGTTGTCTGAACCGCGGCAGCATCCTCCCGTGTGTGTGTGTGTGTGTGTGTGTGTGTGTGTGTGGAGGCAGATGCTCTCTCTCTCTCTCAGCAACACACGTGCACGCGCTCTCACACGCACAGTAGCCTACATTCCGGTAAATGGAGCCCGACAGCGCCACCTAGTGACACACACACGCACACACACACGCACACACACGCACACACACACACACACACAGCTCGAACAAAGAGTATCGATCACACGATGATCAACACTGTAAAAGATGGTGCGTTCAGGTGCAGTGGGACTGAACGATGATCAGGATTGATCTGACGTCATCAGAGTGGGCGTGGCCTGACTGTCTGCTGGAGCATAATGAAGCTCTGTAACCACAAATATAATGTTTTTATGGGATCAGATGTAAAGTCAACGTATTAATAATAATATTTATTTATGTTTTCAGCTCCTGTTAGTTTCCTCTGAGCTCGTCGTCTTGGTGCCGACTGTGTTCTGCTTCACTGGACAGAACTTTGTTCTGAACAAAGAAACTCTGAGGATCATTTATGACACGTGTTCATTAAAACGTTGTTGTTTACAGTCTAAAAACATGTTATTATCACAAACATTATTTAACTTTACTTGATATATATTGAATATTTATATACACGTTAATACGATGTAATCACAATACGATGTAATAACAATACGATGTAATAACAATGCGATGTAATCACAATACGATGTAACCTTCCAGGTCATCAGCAACAGTTTGAGTCGTCTGAAGACAGAAACATTTATTTAATATTTAAATGAAACAAGCAGCAGACAAACCAGACGTCTTCATTTGTTTATTTTAACTTAAACATTCACATTCAGACACATTAAAGGAACATTACGCCTCATCAACAGAGTCGCTGACTGACGGACATTCACTAGAATAAGCACACAAACAAACATGGCCGCCGCCTCAGACACACAGAGGGAATGTTGTTTTTTGTCTCCAACAAGCTCTTCAGCGTCTGTTTCCATGGCGACCACTTCCTCCTTGTGCTCTGTCGCCGCTGTGACCCGTCGCTGACATCACTTCCTCCAGGAAACTGAGAGAAGGAGAAAACATGGTAAAAACATCAAACTATTTACTCCATTACATTTATCTGACAGCTGTAGTTACTTTATACAGTAATACTTTTACACACGAACCATATGAAGTGTGTGTGTGTGTGTGTGTGTGTGTGTGTGTGTGTGTGTGTGTGTGTGTGTGTGTCACCTCTTGGTGTTGTGGATGCTGCTTCCTCCCAGGACGATGCGGACTCCAGGTGTGCTGCGGTTCAGGTTGTAGACAGTCAGAGCTTCTTCATACGTGGCTCCACCGATCATGAACACGATGATGTCCTGCGGCCTGAGAAACACAGACTCCATGTTTTCACTCAAAGACAGAAAGAAGTTCATGTAGAACATTTGCTGAATTTACAAGAAGGAACAAATAAGTCAGAATCAGTCAGAGACAGAGTTTCACACAGTTTATAAAGTGTCTCCAACTCAACAATTCACTAAACTGACACATTTGTTAAGGGAGTCTGGGGACAAAGAAGTCGCCTATACTGGTTACTGTTTAGTGTATCTGTAAAATGTGACATGTTTAGATCAATAAAATGTTTCTTCTTTCATAAATTGAGTGTAAATGGTGAAATCAGTGTAAACAGTGTGTTCAAACAGCTGCTAAATGTTGGCAGGTCAGACTTTAGCACTTTAGACACAGAAGCAGACAGGC
>NC_133229.1:1535592-1555592 GCF_040436345.1 Pagrus major
ACAGTAACTAGTTAGCGACAGTAACTAGTTAGCCTCAGTAACTAGTTAGCCTCAGTAACTAGTTAGCCTCAGTAACTGAGCGGTCCGTGCCGGTCGGTCTCTCACCGTCTCCTTGTCCATGAGCAGAACCTTCATCCCGGGCCCGCTGTTCTCGATCATCTTGGAGATGTACTGCTTCACCGCGAGCGTCACGTTCATGATGGCGACGCAGAGTAAACAACAACAACAACAACAACAACACAACAACAACACAACAACAGCAGCAGCAGCTGTGAGGGTCTGTTGGTCGCTGAGGAGGAAGATCAGCTGCTGCGACAACAACACGCGCTTCCTTCCGGGTCTGTGACGTCATCGCGTCCGCTACGCTGCGCTGCGTCAGCACGTAGCTCAGCTCGTCTCTTTATTTAACTTAAAATAATGTAAACAGACTTCGTGCAGCAGATCAGCTGCAGACAGCGACGCACTGTTGACTCTTCTATTAAAGCGTGAACATGTTTTATTATTATTCATGTGTTAATACAACAAACTGTTAATGACGTCACAGTTTATTGTACATGTGATTAAACGTGTTTTAATCTGCAGAACAACTAATAACAACAGCTGTCACACAAAACAACATGAACAACACGTCATGGACGTAAACAGCTCAGAAACATGATATTACACCAACACAGGAGAGACGTGATGTGGGAGGACAGAAGAGATGAGACCTCAGCAGGTCCACAGGATGCTGCTGGTACCAGTGACCCAGAACCAGCTGAGGGCAGGTGAATGGACCGATGGACTGAAGAGGACGAGCAGGTCCATCATGAGTTGACACATTTGAATGTTTAACACCTCAATAATTTATTGAAACTTTAAGGAAGAGAAGCAACATCGAAACAACAAACTCAGCCGCCAGGTCTGTTTTTATGAGTCACTTATTACATTATTTGCTATATTTTGCTATTAGCTTGCAAAATTGTAATAAATGCTAAATCACCAGCTAGCTGTAGCTTCAACATGGTGTTTGATTCATATCATGAATTATTATTTGTGTGAACACTCAGTGTGTCTGTCTGAGGAGCTGGTTCATGTTAGCACCGGCTACATAAAGAGTTTAAGAGTTTGATTTTACAAAGTGTGTTTAAAAGAGATGATAGATGTTTTCAGGCGGTGACACAAATGTGTAATGTTGCATCATTTAATCTGAGAAGGTTTTAAATGTCATTAAAACATAAGGAGTTGCTGTTTAGCAGGATTAGCTTAGCGAGCAACAAGCCCAGCTGACAAACGTCCCTGTTGTTAATGATTATCGACATTATATCACAAATTTAATGACACTCTTTCACTTCGGGAACATTTTTGTTTAATTAACTAGTTCATGGTTAATACACAGCTAGCAAAGGCAGCTAACCTCAGTGTGTAGGCTAACTTATAATTAAAGTAAGCTAACCCTAAAGCTAACGGTTTCATAAATAGCCTCAGAAACCAGATGCTAATGAGCATCCACCGGCGGCAGCTCGGGTGATTGTACCCGCAGGAGAAGTCAACTTATTTTCTAGAAATTATTTCACAGCAACTTTCATGAGACAGTCGCAGCTTGTCGTGTGTATTCGCGCTAGCAATCCGCCAAAGTTGGCTAACGAACATTAGCCGATGTTTGCTCAGACGGGACGATCCGGTTGAGCTGCTGACAACTAAACTCAAGTGTTTCTTCTCTTTATCTGACGGATCAAACTACTTCGGCCATTGTGTAAAAGTCTGAATTACACGTGGTGAAAGAGAGTCGGACTAGTTTTGCGTGTAAAGTTTAATGATATAGTGAAACGTTAGCATGCTAATATCGGTTAGCATGCAGAAGTTAGGCTCCAGGCTCGCTGAACGCTGCTGAAGGTGTTTGTGTTCAGACGGACTCGTGTTATTTGCGTGGTGTTTTTCACCAACAGCTGATTATTAAACGATGACAGCGTCAAGTTACTAATATTAAAACCATATCAGTGCCGTAGCTGCGCCTTACAGTAGATATCCTTCCGCCTTCACACACAGCACCGTAGCCTCAGCCAGAGGAGGGAGTGGCGGAGGGATACATGAGTGCGTCTACAGCAAACAGCCGAGCGGTGAGCACGGTGCCAACTGCTAACAGCTAACAGCTAACAGCCCGGTGTGCTGCAGCTCTGATTCACTCTGTACTCTCTGAAAACACACTTTAAGAGGGGAATTTTTACGGAATAAGTATTTATTTGACATATAAAAGGTCCGGACAAGGTAAGCGAACGCCCGCTCCACTCTTTTAATCGGATAACTTGCAGAGTAAATGAAGTCTGTGAGTAGCTGCTAGGCTAGTTGTTAGCTTGTTAGCATTAGTAGCTTGATGTTAAGTTGGCTGAGGAGCAGCAGGCAGCTCAGCACTCTGCAGTGAAACAACACTCAGTTTGTTTCTATCAGCTCAAGTTTAGTTCAGTAAGAAGACAGAAAGTAGGTGTAAAGTCAGCCATCTTGTGCATTTAGCTTGTTCTATAGCTGCACTGGTCAGGTCAAGTGTTTTAATTAGCTTTGAATGAGACATTAGCTTGCTAGCTGAGCCTGCTAACTGATTGAGCTAATATTTCAGAGCTGTGTTGCTTCTTGTCACGTTTTTGACCAGTGAACACATTAATAACTCAGTGACAGCAGCTGTGGACCGTGACAGTTACTAGCTACTTAGATATTTAATGTTATTTCTGTAAAAGTGAAAGTAAAACTAACTGAATTATCATCACAGTTTAAACAACAGAGCTAACTTTGTGACATTTGTTAATTAAATTAAGTTGTTAATATTTATGTATATATATATATGTGTGTGCGTGTGTGTATGTATATATACATGTGTGTGTATAAAAATAAACTTGTATATTGTGACTTGTTTGGATGAGATGCAGCAGAATAAACTGCTGTGATATATTTCGGTGTCTCTACAGTTTACAGATGTCACAGTGCAGCTCATGTTTTATTTCTGCCATTTTCTTTATAAAGTTTTATGAGTATTGTTATTATTTAGTATTATATAGTTGTTGTGTCAGTTAATGAAAATAAAAATGTTCATATCTGACAAAAGTAAAGTTGTAGCAACTTGAGCTAACAGCAGTTTTTAAAAAATGTCACAATAATAATTTTACAATATTTATTTTCTTACATTGTAAAAACATCAGATATTTAACTTGAGGGATAAAACACAAACCTCTGAGCGGCGACCTCGTCGAGCAGGTGTTGGGAGTGTCTGACCTTGCGATGTCACAGGAGTTTCACTCAGCAGGTCCAGCGGTGATAAACGAATATCCACGGATATATTATCATAGTGCAGAACTTCGTGGCAGTGAGTAACGACACAAACGCTGTTCATGTTAAAGACGCTTCACACCTGCTGTAGCCACGTCGTCGCTACGGTAACGCCTCCCTCTGGCAGTCCAGTCGTCACTAAAACATAGAAACACTGGTTCTTCAGAACATGTGGGTCGCCTCAGACTCCACACCTAAAGAGTAACTCAACCCCTGGGTTTTGGCTGAGGTTGCAGGTGGCTAGGCTGGAAATTCAAAAAATACCTGGACTCTGAGCGGGGCTCCAGGTGCAGTTAAGACACGCCCCCCCCTCCCCAAAATGTCATCGGCCTCCATCTCAGCCAATAGCAAAATTCGATTGTAATAGCCGGGTTTCCACCCATAGAGGGCAGTCACTCTTACACTTTTACAACAAAATACGCCAAATTGAAATACTTTGACTAAAATGTCAAGAGTTGGACCAGAATCAACCAACAACACTACTTCTTACCCAAATACATTTGTGTTCAGCAGAAAAAAGTGGTTTGGGAGTTTAGTTACTCTTATACTGTCAAATACAGAGAGATTCATCGTCATCATCATCATCTGAACTCTTTAACAAGCGCTTCATTAACAGACTTTAGTTTATATACAACAGTTTAACTGAGTCCAGATTTATATTTGAACAAGTTATTTACAGTTGAGAAAATGTTTCTGCAGTTTGTGAAGTTAGTGACACAAAAACAAACAAATAAGAATCACAGCAGCTTGATCACCTGATCACCTGATCACCTGATCCATCAGTCAGCTGCCAAAACACAAGTTTAACTGGATTAAAATCAGTAAATTGACCTTTTGATTGTGTGAAATCTGTAATTTATTGGTTGATTAAAACTTGACTTGTCTGACAGGTGTATCTCTGCAGGTGAAGAGATGGAGGAGGTGATGGTGGAGAGAACAGCAGGTGGAGCTGCAGACCTGCTGATGGAGTGTGATGAAGAGGAGCTGGATGTTTACCCTCAGTCACCAGAGAGAGACGAGGAGGAGGAGGAGGAGGAGGAAGGTGATCAGCTGCTCTCAGATCAGTCACTGTCATGTGACCCATCAATGTCACTCCTCACTCACTTGTGTCAGAACAACGTGTGAAACGTGAGGACTCAACGTGTTCAGATGTTAGTTTGTCCTCTGTGTGTCTGCAGGTCTGGAGGCTGGTGATGAAACGGACCCGCCACCAGTCAGGATCATCCCCATCCCAGTTCAACCAGTCAGCAGCTGCAGCCTCAAACACAACAGCACACTGCAGGTGACAGACGTGCAGGTGACAGACGTGCAGGTGACAGACGTGCAGGTGACAGACGTGCAGGTGACAGACGTGCAGGTGTCAGACGTGCAGGTGTCAGACGTGCAGGTGACAGACGTGCAGGTGACAGACGTGCAGGTGATAGACGTGCAGGTGTCAGACGTGCAGGTGTCAGACGTGCAGGTGTCAGCTGGACCTGATGATGTGTTGGTCCAGTTTAGTTCAGATTAGTTCAGTTTGTGAGTTGATGTTCTGGCTGGTTTCAGTTCGAGTGAATCGGGTGGAGTTTGTTGTTGGTCGATGATGTTTGTTGAAGGGCCAGTGTGTAGGATTCATGGAGCTGTGCTGGCAGTAATTGAACACGATATTCCAGATTATGTTTTAATTATTATTTATTATTAATTATTCTGCTGATTATTTCCTCAATCAATCCATCGACAGTTCAATATCTGAATCTTCACTCAAAGAGAAGCAGTGAATGTTTTCATTTGAGAAGCAGAACCCAAAAAAACCTGATCGATTCAAAACGGAACATCTTCTGTAATTTGATTAATTGATTGTTGCAGATGAGAAGAATCGTGTTCATCTATTTTATATCATATCTTTTATTTTAATCTTTTACATTTGATAAATATAAGATATAATATTTACGTGTGTGTGTGTGTGTTCAGTGTTCAGGTCCGCTGGGCTTCAGGCTGAACGGTCGACCCATCTCGCTGCTGCCTGAAGGTCAGTTCACTTTGTGGTCAATGTTTCTCTTCTAAACTATTTTCTCTCATTTCATAAAACCTTCTCAACATCTAGTTTTCTTCTCAGTCTGAATCACTTTATAAAGTCAGACTGAAGTTCAGAACCTGCAGGAGACGTCTGCTGTCAGGACGTTTGTTTAAATGCCCCAAAATAATTGTATTTCATGTTTGTTTGTTGTTGTTTTTAAGATTCTTGTGTCATGATGACCTGAGCTAAGCTAAGCTAACCAGCTGCTCACTACAGCTTCAGTGTACAGAAATGAGAGGAATCGATCTGAACACGTGACTCCGACAGAAAGAGGAGAAGATTTCAGAGAACTGCTGCTTTAAGGAACAGTTCAGGCTCAGCCATCATCTCCTCCTGATGATATAAAGTCAGGCTCAGTCATCATCTCCTCCTGATGATATAAAGTCAGGCTCAGTCATCATCTCCTCCTGATGATATAAAGTCAGGCTCAGTCATCATCTCCTCCTGATGATATAAAGTCAGGCTCAGTCATCATCTCCTCCTGATGATATAAAGTCAGGCTCAGCCATCATCTCCTCCTGATGATATAAAGTCAGGCTCAGCCATCATCTCCTCCTGATGATATAAAGTCAGGCTCAGCCATCATCTCCTCCTGATGATATAAAGTCAGGCTCAGTCATCATCTCCTCCTGATGATATAAAGTCAGGCTCAGCCATCATCTCCTCCTGATGATATAAAGTCAGGCTCAGCCGTCATCTCCTCCTGATGATATAAAGTCAGGCTCAGCCGTCATCTCCTCCTGATGATATAAAGTCAGGCTCAGCCATCATCTCCTCCTGATGATTTAAAACGGAGAAACAACCAAACAATACATGAATACACTTTTCTCCTGAGAGACATCAGTCACCACCTCTTGGTCCTCGTGGCCCCTCTGAACCAGTTTTACCTCCGCTGACCTCTAAATGTTCTCCATCCTGCAGGTGCAGGTGTGGAGCTGAAGCTGCGCTCTCATCCTGAAGGTTCATCCAGCGGCTTCACCTCAGTCCAGATCCCCGTCACTCTGACGGTGCACAGTCCTGCAGGGACTCAGCACATCAACACTACGGCCTCCCTGACCACAGCTGCTGCTCCTGCTGCTGTTATACCCAAGACTGAGCCCACCCCCATCATCACAGGTAACACCTCCACCTGTCTGGCTGAGTTTAAAGAAGTTGTGAGTGTCTAACCTTCTGTGTCGTCCAGGTGTGGTCTCAGGTGAAGCAGCTCAGAGGGTATTGAGCAACCACAGCGTGAACTTCAAATTCAGCCCCCCTGTGACGGGACTGAAGACGCCACCCAGCACCTCCCCCGTCACCCTCACCTCTCCACGGACCACAGCCTCAGCACCACGCGGCGGCAGCAAGAGACGCGCACCTCCTCCCAAACTGCTCCACAAAGGTCTGACTGACGTTTCTGTTCACCTGCGTCTGTTTTAATTAGTTTAATGAGTTGATGACAAGTTCAGGGTCAGACTCAGTCACCGAGCTTTGTTTTCACTGAAGCAGCTGTGTGTGTGTGTGTGTGTGTGTGTGTCCTCAGGTCAGCTGGGACCCGTCTCTCCTCCCGACTGTCTCGTCTGCAGGTCTCAGTACAAACTCATCATGGAGCTCCGAGGATTCATGTGTGTAAGTCCTGAAGCCCCGCCCCCTTTAGCTCATTGTAAGGGTTAGTGTGACATCACACGCTCGACCCCGCCCCTAACACCTCCCTCCTCGTCCTCCAGCTGTGCAGCCCTGAGATCGCTCAGAGTCTGAAGAACCTGAAGAAGAAGAAGAAGAAGAAGCACAGGAGGAGCAAGACGTCCAAATCTCCCAAAGAGCCTCAGAGCGCCAGTAAAGTGTCAAAGAGTCGACCGTCAGCTGTGAGTCATCCTGCTCAGTCCTCCTCAACAGAGTAATCAGATTACTGAAGCTCTTCACTGTGTTTCTGGTCACATGAATCCACTTCCTGTGTGTCTCCTTCAGGCTAAAGTCACCTCTCCGATCCAGAGGACCCACAGACCGTCTGGTGACTTTGTGCCGGTCCGGTTCACCAGCCCCGTCCCGCCGCCCGTCACCGCCTGCAGCCCTCAGGTTCAGAACCAGTCCGAACCTCCGTCCGACCAGCTCCGTGGTAAACTGGTGATAATGGTGGAGGACTTTTATTATGGCTCGGCCAGAGGACAAAGCTCCATCACAGACAGCAGGACGGAGAGAAAACCAGCCGGACCGTACCGCTGCATCCACTGTCCACACACACTCCACAACAACATCAAGTGAGACACACACACACGGACAGTATACACACACACACACACGGACAGTATACACACACACACACGGACAGTATACACACACACACACACACACACGGACAGTATACACACACACGGACAGTATACACACACACGGACAGTATACACACACACACACGGACAGTATACACACAGACACGGACAGTATACACACACACGGACAGTATACACACACACACACGGACAGTATACACACACACACACGGACAGTATACACACACACACGGACAGTATACACACACACGGACAGTATACACACACACGGACAGTATACACACACACACACACACGGACAGTATACACACACACACACACGGACAGTATACACACACACACACACGGACAGTATACACACACACACACACACACACGGACAGTATACACACACACGGACAGTATACACACACACACACACACACACACGGACAGTATACACACACACACGGACAGTATACACACACACACACACGGACAGTATACACACACACACACACACACGGACAGTATACACACACACGGACAGTATACACACACACACACACGGACAGTATACACACACACACACACACACACGGACAGTATACACACACACACACACACACACACACACACGGACAGTATACACACACACACACGGACAGTATACACACACACACACACACACGGACAGTATACACACACACACACACACACACACACACACGGACAGTATACACACATACACACACACACACACACACGGACAGTATACACACACACACACACACACACACACACACACACACACACACACATGGACAGTATACACACACACACACACACACACACACACAGGTGTTCAGGTCCAGTTATTGTTGACTCAGTATTTGGTTTAATGTTTCTGGTGTTCAGTTCAAAGTCTGAATGTTGTTGGATCCAACTTGAGTTAATGACTCGGTGATTTAGATGTTTTTCTTTATTTGAATATCAGACTTGTTGCACTGACGTGATTCTGATAAAGGAACCAGAAGTTTTACTGGTTGATGATGAACGTTGTGTTTCAGGTTGATGAGTCACATGAACCAACACGTGTCCACGATGTCGGAGCAGGACGGACTCGCGGACTCTGCGTCTTCATGTCCTCACTGTTTCCGTCCCTTCACCTCTCCCTTCAAACTACAGTGTCACCTGGAGGCCGTTCACAGTCAGTACAAGTCCACAGGTCTGTCTCACACATACACGCGCACACACACACACACACACACACACACACACACACACACACACACACACACACACACACGGTTTCTATGTGTCATTATTGAAGAACAGTAGTAAAACATGAATTTAACAGGTTTATTCTGAACGCTGTGAATAAACAGAATCAGGTGATCGTTTCTGCTTCATTACTTTATAATTAGATTATTGATCTGAGTGTGAACGTCTCCAGGGTTGACGGGATGTATCAGATGTTGTGTGCTGTCATGTGTGATGTCATGTGTGATGTCATGTGTGATGTCATGTGTGATGTCACGTGTGATGTCGTGTTGTTTATCTAGCTAAGTGTAAGATCTGTGAGCTGGAGTTTGGCAGCGAGCCGTCCTTCCTCTGGCACATGAAGAGCGCTCACAAACCAGGAGAGATGCCGTACGTCTGCCAGGTGAGTTGGCTCCGCCCACATCTTCATCAACACTGTTATTAATATTATTATTGTTACATATGCGAATAGTTAATGTGTGTGTGTGTGTGTGCGCAGGTGTGTGACTTCAGGTCGTCCTTCTACTCGGACCTCTGGACTCACTTTGAGCAGCTTCACGCTGACACCAAACACCTGCTGTGTCAGTACTGTCTGAGAGTGCTGCGCAGTAACACCTGCTACCAGCAGCACTTCGCCCGACACCAGGTACACAACTACACACAAATACACATACGCTACGTCAACACTGTCCAAGCTACATCACAGTGAGGACGTTAATCAAACCAACAGACGAGATTCATCCTGGTTCTGACGAGAAGAAGTAGAACCAAGAACTGATTTTCACGCCTGACGTCTGTTTGTGTGTTTCTGTGTGTAGAAGAAGAACGTGTTCAGCTGTGACAAGTGTCGTCTCCACTTCCTGTACATCAGAGAGCGAACTGAACACAACCTGCTGCACCACAGAACCCACGTCAGACCGCCACAGCTCACCGGACTCAAACCTGGAACCAAGGTACGCGACAGATCCACAACGGACCAACATGATGAACAGAACTCTGCATGTTGAGCAGCTGACGTGTCCTGACGCACTGAAATAAAAAACCTGTTCAGTGACTAACAGGCCCGTCTGTGTGTCTGTAGGTGACGGTGAGGACATACTCTGTAGTCCAAGGATCCGAAAATGAAGAGGTACCGAAGAAAAGAGCTGCATTAAAGGTCCGTCTCCCCTGAAACGTCTCAAAAACTCTGTGATGTTCATGTGATTAAATGTTCCCCTCAGGATGAATTCTTCATCCACGTTTGGATCTCCTCATGTTTTTCTTCTTCTATGGTCCAGGTGGTGGATGTTGACCTGCCCCCGCCCAAACAGGAAGCTCCCAGAAGGAAACCAGTGGAGAGTCTGGGACCACTGCTGTCCAACCTGAACCAGCAGAGGTACGGACCCACACCTGCCTCCTCCATCTGCAGAGTCTCAGTCCGTCTCAGTGTTTTAAAGCTGTGGCGAATGACAGTAACTGACTTCCTGTTGTCGTTCACCTCACACTGACTCTGGTCTCACCTTTGTCCCTCCACAGCTCCTTTAACTCCTTTAACTAAATTAATCTGAAAAGTGTTTTTACAGAAAGAATTTCATGTTTCAGGTATTTTTCACTCAAATTCACAGTTTATGGTTTTTTATTTGGTCCAGGTTGAACTCTTTAAAGAACCTCTGTAAACATCTGGACATCTCTCACCATGTCTGTCTCTCTCTCTCTGTGTTTCAGTGAGGACACCGGTGTCTCTCGTCCCTCGCAGCACTGTCTCGAGTGTCTGACGTCGTTTCAGGACTTCAGGACTCACTTCCCCTCTCTGGTCCACTGCTCGCTCTGCAAGTTTGTCACCTGCTGCTCCACCTCCTACGCCAACCACATGATCAAGTAGGTCACATCTGCATATTTTAATTAGTCCAGAAAATGATGTGATGTCTTCAGATGTCTCGTTTGATTTGACCGGCAGTCAGAACGAGATGTGAAACGGACTTTATGATCAATAATCCATCATCAGAACTGCTGATTAATCATCTGTTAACTGATTACTCAGCATTTCTGCAGAAAGGTCAGATATATGGTACACAGTGACCACAGTTTATTAATCATAAAATATTAAAGTGTCTTTTTAATGAAGGATGAAGTTCAGTCTGTTCTCACAGATCTAAACAGACACAATAATAACTGATGATGTTGAGGCCTGTGTTTATGAATGATCGGACGAGGATTCATTAATTCTTGATGTAGTTTAAACACTCTGCTGTTAATGCACAAATAAATACAGTAAGAAGAATAAAAAGTAACGACTCAGGTTTAACAACTATATAAAATACACACGTCACCACTCAACTGTTATAATGTGCTCCAATATTGAACACGACACTTTGTCAGATACCTGGTTCTGGTTCTGGTTCTGGTTCCTGTCGTTGTTCATCCACATGTCTGTTCCACAGTTTGACTCCCACACATGTAGATCAGCCTCAGTTTGTGTTGATTTGGCTCCCAGACTTTCTTCAGAGCCTGAGAGAAACACAAACACGTTTCCAGTAATCATCCAGTTTTCAACATCTGTGCAGGTGTTCACTCTGTTTGTAGCTGAATGAGCTGATATCTGCCTCCTCTGTTGATGTGTGTCCTCCTGACAGTGTGACCTCTGACCTTTAACAACGTGTGTGTGTGTGTGTGTGTGTGTGTGTGTGTGTGTGTGTGTGTGTGTGTGTGTGTCCACAGTAACCATGCCACCTGCAGGAAGAAGCCTCAGTATCACAGTATCTTCCTGTCTGAGCCGAGGTAACTTTATTGTGTTTAATGTTAAAGAAAGTGAACAAGATGAATCTGCTTGTTAATAAAGTTTCATTCATTTATGTAACAGAAAGTTAAACATAAGTTCTGTTTCTCTTATTAACATGTCAGAGCTTCACTGATCAATATATTATTTATTTAATTTATATGTTTATTGACTCAGTCAGCTGGTGTGTGTGTGTGTGTGTGTGTGTGTGTGTGTGTGTGTGTGTGTGAGATTCAGATTGTCACATAAGTTGAAGTGTGTGTCGTGCACGTTTACCACCTGCAAAGGAGACGTGATGGCCAATCACCTGACAGAGAGACCAGACCATCACTGTATCATGTTAACACACAACGGTAACACACACACACACACACACACACACACACACACCTGATATTTAAGGAGTTTGTTTGTTTTATATATTGAGATAACTTTTGTGGTACAGTCTGATCATCACCAGCCTGATGTTCATGATGTGACCAGTAGGTGGCAGCAGAGTAAATTAATTCTTCTTCTTCTTCTGCTTCTTCTGCTTCTTCTTCTTCTGCTTCTTCCGCTTCTTCTTCTGCTTCTTCTGCTTCTTCTTCTGCTTCTTCTTCTGCTTCTGCTTCTTCTTCTGCTTCTGCTTCTGCTTCTTCTTCTTCAGAGTCAAGTATGGATGGTGAGAAAACGATGAACACACAACCAGCTGACATCTCCTCCAGGTAAACTCACATCAGACACTGGAGCTAACCTCTGCTCCTTCACAGTAAAAGCCTTTTTAAAATCAGCTCTTTCAGAGTAAAAGCATGATAGATGACAGGAGTCTGAAACTGCAACATACTGGGCAAAGAGGCAGAAGTTGAGGGCTTTTATTGTGACGGGGCAGCAGAGATGAAGGTGTTGCGTTAGCTCCACATGCTAACGTCACGTCTTGTCTCATCACTAATGAACTCTGAACTTTTTGTGAGGGAAAGTTTTAACATTTAAACAAATCTGATGAAACCTTTTCTTCTTCTTCCTCACGCTCTCTGGTTCTTACATCACTTCCTGTCCTGCTATCGATCAGTTAAACAGAATCGAATCTGATCAGGAATCAGTTTTTAATTATTATTTATCTCATCATAACCTCCTGCTCCTCCTGCTCCTCCTGCTCCTCCTCGTCCTCCTCCTCCTCCCACAGTGTGACATCCCCCAGCAGTCAGGGGAGCGGCATCTTCATCCCCATCCACCTCCTTCCCTCCGGTCAGACCTCCTCACAGCTTTCAGTCAAAGCCCTCACCTCCCCCTCCCCCCTCTCCTCTCCCCCCGCCATGACCATCAAGTTCCTGGGGCCCCGCCCACAACCTGACCAGGTGAGCGCACGTGTTTTATTGTGTTTGTTATATAAAAAACTGATCAGTCAGTATCATCAATATTCTGTTATTGATAAAGATTCAAATGTGTCGTTTATCAGACTGATGTTCTTAAACTAACTGTTTTTAATTTGGTTACTTTTGAATCATTTTTCATTAATTTATCTGCTGATTAATTAAATCGATTAGTTCAGTTATTTTTTGATGAATCGTTTTGTCGGTAAAACTTCAGGAGAAATACAACAAGACAGTTTGTCAGAATCAAAGTTAACATCTCGATTTAATTGTTGATTAATCTGCTGATTATCTTCTAGATTTTATCAGTTGTTTCTCTAAAATGTTGAAAAATGTCGTTCAGTGTTTCGTCCACAATCCAAATTTAGTTTACTGTCACAGAGGAAAGAAACCAGGAAATATTCACATTTAACGAGCCGACATCAGAGAATACAGACTTTATTTTGGTGATTTAATTTAATAATTGACAACTAATCAATTAATTGTCGCTGGTTTAGTTTTGATGATTTAGTTACAGTCACATGAAGCGGACATGAGTTAATCATGCGCAGTATGTTTCACATGATGACGATGATGATGTTTGCGTCCTCCTCTTCCTCCTCAGTGTTCCGTCTCTCCTCTGTCGGCCTCCCAGCTCTCGGCCGTCCTCTCCTACCTGTGTCACGGCCTCCTTCAGGCCACCCGCCGCTCCCAGGCGTCTCCTCAGACCATCCACTCGTGGATCCGGCAGCAGGAGCATCATCTGTCGTACAGGAAGTGGTGCTGGAGGACGGAGACGTTGGCGGAGTGGGTGATGAGTCAGAGGGAGCAGCAGCTGAGCGTGAGCGAAGACGTGCTGCTGCAGACGGCGAGGAAGGCTCTGGGAGAGAACAGTTATCTGACCGACTGTTACAGCTGGGCCGTCGACTTCCTGCTGAGACACGAGCTCGCCGTGCAGCCATCCCAGAACCACCGAGGAAGACTGCCCCGGAGCATCCGGGACAACAGCCGCGTCTTCATACAGCTGCTGTCTGCACAGGTGTGTCAGAGATTACCCTTTACTCAAGTATCAATACCACAGAGTACAAATACTCTGTTACTTTAACTGTAACAACAAAATAAAAGGTGACTGTCGGGATGTTTATCAGTGACTTGAGCATGACATCATACTTATTTACAGTACTCGAGTAAATGTACTTAGTTACTTTCCATCATTATCTTCTGACTTAATAACAAGAGATGAC
Source organism: Pagrus major (assembly GCF_040436345.1). Taxonomy (NCBI): domain Eukaryota; kingdom Metazoa; phylum Chordata; class Actinopteri; order Spariformes; family Sparidae; genus Pagrus; species Pagrus major. The sequence continues at coordinate 1,549,782 of NC_133229.1, forward strand.
TCGGTACTGTTGATGCAGCGACTCCGTGTCCACCCCGGATGAATCAAATGAGGCGGGGCTAAATAATAAACGCCTCTGTGTTCGTAGCATCGTAGCTTAAATTGAGTTTCTGCACTGAGCCATTCAAAACCTCATTAACAAAACCACAAATTTAAAGCATTTAACATTGATATTTTGTATAATTTCAGCTGCTTTAAATCACAGAGCAACTCTGAGGTGACAAACTGTTCTTGTGTTCAGGTCCAAGGTAAGAACGTTCCTCCTAACTTTGTGGCCTCCATGGACGAGTTCTCCATCTTCATCGACCAGGACCAGTTCTCGGACCAGAACCCGTCGGCCCTGCGGCTGTTTGGCTCGCCTGAAGAAAAACCTGTGTTTGACGTCATCCTTTCTGCTCTGTCTGATGGGACGCTGCTGCCCCCTCTGCTGTTCTACAGAGGAACCCCATCACTCCTTCCTGAAGGGTTCCCCGGCAACGTTCTGCTGGAGGCTCGGCAGGAAGAATTCACAGACCAGGACTGCCACAAGATCTGGATCAACAAGGTCTGTGTGACTATCTGAGCTAAGGGAGGAGTATGTCTGAGTTTTAGTCTGGTCATGTGACGTCATGTTTACCTGTGTGCAGGTGTGGAAGCCTCACGTGGCGTCTCACTGGCAGTCAGTGTTGATAGTGGACGTCCACCGCGGTCACCTGAGGGACGAGTTCAGGACCAGTTTGACCTCATTGTCCACAGACGTCTTCTTCATCCCGTCAGGATGCTGCTGCCGTCTGCAGCCGCTGGACGTCTGTGTGACGCCGGTGCTGCGAGACTTCCTGCAGGTAGTCTCACCTGTCCCACCTCTGAATCTGTCTCACCTGTGTGATGTAATGCTGATGTCCTGATGTGTTGCTCCTCCTCCTCCTCCAGGCCCGGTGGACTCAGCTGGTCTCTCAGGGGGGTCTGGATGGTCTGGGTCTGGACCAGCTGGCTCTGACTCTGGCCTGCTGGCTCAGTGAAGTGTCCTCCACCTTGAACTCAGAGACGAACGTCCTCCGCAGGTGTGATGCCTCAGAATCTAGAGACGCAGCGTTTCTTCTCCTGTGGTTCTGTGCTAACATCCATCTGTGTTGCAGGTCTTTTGCCTCGGCGTGTAACCTGCAGGAGGTGGAGGACCGGGGGGAGGTGGTGAGGATCATCCAGGCTCTGACCGAGGCTCTGGTCCAGCCTCTGGAGACCTCGGAACCTGCACCTGATCCAGAACCAGAACCAGAGCTGGAGCTGCTGCTGGTGATGGAGGAGGAGAAGAAGCAGCAGGAGGAGCCGACAGCTCTGCATCAGGTGTTCGATGGCGACAGGGATCAGGAGTCGTTTGTCGGTTTCTAGGACGACTGATTGACTCTGCTGACGACAGGAAGTCAGAAACAACAACACGACGTCTGATTGGTGCTGAGAAACAACAGGAAGTGTTGAACATTTGCTGTGATGGAGCCTTCAGACGGGGCGAAGGGAAACACTTTGGATCTCTGTCTTTATCTACAGAAGCCCTGAACGGACATGATTCAGTTGTTTATCTCCAGATAACATTTTATGTGGTTATCTTGTGACAGACGTCAGGTTTCTGGTGAGAACTGAAGTTGATCTGAAGTGAACTCGTCTGTGGAGCTGCAGCCTGAAACGATGATCTGATTATTAAATCTAAAGGTGAAATCGTCTTTATTATAAAGTTCACGTCTGTTCCAGCGACATTTTTTTAAACTTTAGATTTATCTACACTCCTGTTTATCGACCTGACTGCAGCAGGTCACAGCTCGTACTGTCGCTCGCCAGCTTACAGCTCGTAGAGCAAACTAATCACTCAAACAACAAAGTGATGTGTTGAATAACACGAGGCTTGAACTCGACAGGACACCTTGACTAAAGTTCAGTCTGATGCAGTGACCAATAACCGATCAGCCTCCAGGTGACGTTTACATCTTAAATCAGTCGCCTCACGCTGTAAAAGATTTCCTGATCCTGATGAACATTTGAGGCAACAGGAGCAAACGACCTTCTGATTTCTGTTGGTAACAGAAGAGTTGACTCATGACGTCAACAACAACAAACTGCAGTCTCAGCTTCTGTATTCATCACTCTGATGAAGAAATGTGAGAAACTTCAAACTGGAATCCACCGCTGAAGAAACGTCCACTGACTTTGTTTCCTCGTTCGTCTGTCAGATGTTTGATTTCAGGACGCGTACGGCTGTTTCATTTTTATACTGGAACATGAATTATTGTCACGTTTTATAAGAAAATAAAGAGAAAATGTTCAGACAGACTCAAATGTGTTTCTGTAGATGAAGATCATGTTTATTACTGTTAATATTCACGATTTACATGTTCAACTAAACCAGGCTCACATGGTCCTTTTTATCCTCATCTTGACTGACGGCATGCTTTTATTTTGAAATGAGACGAAAATGAGTAAAAGAAATCATTAAAAATCTTTCGTCTTAAAGTCTGTTGATCATTTTATTGAAGGAACAGTCAGTAAGGAACAGTCAGTAAGGCACGTTAAACGGTTAGTGGTGAAATAAATGAGATGTTCATAACAACCGTGTGTCTGACTGGACGTCAGAGACACACTGACAAACAGGACAGAGTTAAAATGTCTGCGGGAAAACATTTATTCTCTACAGTGTTAAGTTAAAATCCTCCTTTATGACCAGCAGGATGTAAAAAATACTTCATCCTTTTTACAGTGTAGATGTGAAACACGCTGGAGCTTATTGGACGTCCTGCTGCCACTAAAACCATCAAGAGCACCACGTGGATTAATACGCTGCTGAAAATAGTCCCCAACATAAAAACTAGTCAGTAAACTCATCACCTGAAACCTCTCGTATGTTTTCACTGTATCACCTCAGACTTTTCTCTCAGCTTTGTAAAACTCAAAGCTGAAGGACGAGTTCAAACTGCAGCTGGAAGTTTTTGCCATGAGGTGTTGGAGCGGCGACGTTCAGCCGGGCTTCAGGCTGCGACTGTTCGGTCCACATGTGCTCACAGAACATCTGTCACGTTGTCTTTGAAGAAATGTTGTGTTACAGACGTTTTGTATTCAGACAGGCAGACCTGAAGGAAACGAAAACTGAAACTTAGCGGTCTCACCCTTCTCTGATGAGAAGTGAGACGTCTTCAAGACACTGAAACAAGTCCAGTTGGCTACGATACAGCACTGAGAATTACCCTGAGCTGGATGACTGACCGCCTTCATCAACATCAGTTCTGTTTGTGATGTCAGAAATATGTGAATCTGTCTCTCCAGAGCACAAAGGTCCTGACCCGACTCCCTGCTGGTGTCACTCTGCTGTCGTGTTCTGGTTAAACAGGAATCATGGATCCTTTATCTGAGGAGCATTTCACCTCACACACCTTTTTATTCATTTGTATTTTCTTTCAATAGAAACATCTGGCGGGCCCACGGGCCTTATATTTGAGGTTGAGTAGTTTAAACATCTGCGCTGTGTAACTTATTATACGTTTAGTATTATAGTGTTCAGTTGAGGTTCAGTGTCGTCGTATTCATGGGTCCACCTGAATGACCAGTCAGGCCCGGCAGTGATTCTGGAGAAAGATGGTTGGTTGTTGAGTCTCATTCCCAGATGGTCAGATATCGACAGTGTGGGTCAGAACACCAGGCTGGATACTGACCGATGACGACCTGAGACTCAACAATCACCGTCTTTGTCCAGAATCACCCTTCAGTACTGCAACATGAGCTCTGGTTCTGATGACCCTCCACAGTGTCTGTAGCTGCTCATGTAAACGGGCCTGACAGTGAAGCTTCATGGTACACAGACTGTGTACTGGACTGAAGACAACGACATTTACTGATCATCATCATCATCGACTCTTTTTATTCTCAAACAAATAATCTTACGTTGTGTTTTTAAATCTGATTGGTTCCGTTCACACCGGGTCAGAATCAACCACGTTTATTTGTCTGATACTGATTTAAATCACCAACCTCAAAATCTGAGACAAATCCACGTGGTCCAAACCTTAGATTTAATACAGACAGAGGGACAGAGGGACATGTCCTGTCCGGACCGGACACAGACCCGCTGAAGAAGGATTACAACACCAACAGCACCTGACATCTAAATACTGCAGGGAAAAGGGTCAGAAAAGTCAGAACTATGATTCAGAGTCTGTCTGCACTGAACACTGTTCGTGTTTTACTCATCAGGACAGATCGAGTCCAGAATACAACATCCAGCCTCGCTGTAATCTGTGATCTGTAGTCTGTGATCTGTAATCTGTGATCTGTAATCTGTGATCTGTGATCTGTAATCTGTAATCTGTGATCTGTGATCTGCGATCTGCGATCTAATCTGAGCTGCTCTTTGTTTGGTCGCTGCTCCTCCTGCGTTTGTCTTCAGCACGGCAGCTGGGTCACGAACACTCAGAGCTTCAGTCCTGCTGGAGAACCGGTGCAGCTTCACTGATCTGAGCTGAGAGCGCCGGCACACTTGTGTCTTCTGATCTGAACGAACTGAGCGAATCTTTTCTCGCAGACGGAGCAGCTGAACGGTTTCTCTCCCGTGTGGACGAGCATGTGTCGCCTCAGATTCCCGTTCACGGTGAATCCTTTACCGCAGACGGAGCAGTTGAACGGTCTCTCCCCGGTGTGGATCCTCATGTGAGTCGACAGGTGGCCTTTAAAACTGAAGCTGACCTTACAGACGGAGCAGGTGTACGGTTTCTCTCCTGTGTGGACCTTTAGGTGTGAGGTCAGAGTTGAGTTCTGTGCGAAGCCTTTCCCGCAGACGGAGCAGCTGAAGGGTTTCTCTCCGGTGTGGATCCTCATGTGTCTCACAACATCGATTTTCACTTGAAAGGTTTTTTCACAGAAGGGGCAGCTGAAGCGTTTGTCCTCTGAGTGGAGTCTCATGTGGTCCCTGATGGATTTCTTCTGTGGGAATCTTTTACCACAGATCGCACAGATAAACGGTTTCTCTGCTGTTTGGACTCCGTCCGGTTCCTGCGGGCGTCTCTCGTCCTCAGAGCTCGCAGCGCGTTCAGTCTGAGGTTCAGAGGCTTTATCAGCCTCAGGGTCAGAAGAGTCGTCGGTCTCATCAGTGTCAGGTTGTAGATGTCGATCTGGATCTGAGGTCCTGGCTGGTTCTGGTCCTCCACAGTCCTCTCTATCAGCTGCTGTCTCCATCTGTTCAGTCTGTCTTTGAGGCTGTGAGGACTCAGGTTCCTCGTCTTCTTCTTCATCTTCACTCTTCACAGTGAACTTGGTGATGTCATCCTCCTCCTGATTGGTCCAGAGTTCCTCCTGTTCCTCTTTAATGTGTGGGGGTTCTGGTTCCTCCTGGTCCAGACTGGAGCTGCACTCCAGCTGCTCAGGGGGAACCTCTTCTTTAATCACCAGCTGCTGGACGTCTGTGGAGAGTAAAGACACGTTTCAGTTAACGTTCAGGCCTCTGGGTGAATACTGCCGTCTGATTGGCTGCAGGGGGTCAGTTAACTCTGACTCATCAACTAATCTGAACATCTGGTTCAACAATGAGTCTGGACCCACCGGGTCATCGTCCTCTGAACGCCACAGGGTGGCGCTGCAGGAAGAAGTCCACACCGTCCCTCAGAACACAGACCATCGTCTCACATTTCACTGTTTGAATTACTGACGCTTTGGACCGGAAGGTCCACTGTGTTAGAATGAACATCCTGAACCATGAAGGTCCGGAGAGTTACTGTGAACCTTTGTTCAACTGGACCAGAACCACCAGCAGTGAAAATAAACCCTGATGTGCTTTGTCTTGTTGTCCTGGTGTCTGTCTGTG
>NC_133229.1:1860592-2010592 GCF_040436345.1 Pagrus major
CCTTAAATGTAAGAAACTGAACTACTGAATTAACAGTCCAAACGTCCTCACAGCTGCATATACAGGCTGCACATGGGGAGGACGAGCAGCAAAGGTTTTATAATCTTTATTTATTGATGTATTTATATTTGTAATTATATACAGTATATATGTGGGAATATGTGTGTATCTGCCATTGTATTCTATCCTTTGTTCTTTGTGTCTGCCTTGTGAAGCACTGATTGCTCGTTTTGATAAGTGTTATATAAATAACCTTTATTATTATTATTATTATTATTATTATTATTATTATCAACCACACAAAATCTGTTTGTTAACAGATTAAACCTTCATTGCACAGCATGAGATTCATATAATCTAGCATTAAATATAACAATTACACAGAAAATTAGGATTTTCGACAAAACGTAGTGTTTGTAGTCCTAACTAAGAGCCAATCAGCTCTCTGATCAGGCGACAGCCAGGCGTTTCCCATCATGCCCTGCGGTCTTGCAGTCGGTGGAGAGCAGCTGCGGCGCCTGGCTCTAAAGACTGCGGCCGCCTTGATCTCGTGAGGTTATCGTTGCCGGCGCGTGCATGACGTCAGAGCAAGTCGGGATCAAGTCGGACACAAATCTAACCGGCATGCATTGCGCGGTGGTCGCCGGTGATCGACTCTGCGCAGGCCTGGCTCATCTCGAACGAGCCTAATGTGACGTCATTATGTAGACAGACGCACCCGGACTGACACTCACTTCCTGTGTGAGCGCCCTCTACCTGTGGACCAGCTTTGACCTCATGAACAGAGACAGGAGATGTTTGAACACACCTGGAGTTAACACACACTGATGATCAGCAGCAGCTCCTGTCGTCTTCTTGTCCTCCTGTGATTGGACAGACCTGGAGATGAAGGGTTCACACCTGACTGTAACATCTGTAACATGTGGACATATTTACTGTACAGACAGCAGCAGGATGATGTTTGTTCGTAGCTAACTGAAGTTAGCATCACTCTGGTTCCTATGTGGGATTATTGAACTGGATTTTAGATTATTGCAGTAAAAAATGTAAAGTTTCTGATCCTTCCAGGTTCTGATCATCCAGATAATCTCCACAGATGAACTCCACTCTGATGTTTGAAGTGTAAATTAAATGTGTAGCAGTAAAAAGCTAATGCTAGGCTACAAACAGACGACATCACGGTCACATGACTTAAACGTCTCCACCACTGAGCGTCTTACTGCACAATTACTATCCAGGTTTTCTATAAACTGATCAATGTAAAGTTGTAGAGTCAGAGTCAGAACAGTGTGTAACTAAAGTGGCCTGTAAAGACGGACTAGTGAGCAGATGAGTCTCCGTGTTCGCTGTGAGGACGTTTAATGTCCCCGACAACCTCTGTAGTCTCATTTAGACACTTGTTAGCAACCGCTAACCGTTTTTAACACACAGAAGAGCTTTATAATTAAACTGTGGACATTTAATGAAGGATTTTATATGTTCAGCCTGTAACACACCTTATTTCAAACATTTAACTGGAACTCAGACTTTGAGACGAGACAGGAAGTGCTACAGGACGACAGACGTGTGTCTCTGTGTCTCTTCTCTTTATTTTGAACTCACTCACTACTCAAGTACTTTTTTAGTAAGTACTTTTTTAAGTAGTTACTTTGATGCCTACTTTTACTTCTATGTAAATGTGACATCATCAGGCCTGATATTAACGTTAATGTGTGTCTGTGTGTGTGTGTGTGTGTGTGTGTGTGTGTGTGTGTGTGTGTGTGTGTGTGTGTGTGTGTCAGGGTTGCCTCCAGGTGTTCGGGCCGTGGTTGTCGGTGAAGAGCAGCAGCCTCACATCAAAGAGGAAGAGGAGGAGACTGACATCACTGAGTTCTCCGTCACTGCCGTCACCGTGAAGAGTGAAGATGAAGATGATGAAGAGTTTGATCAGAGGCCACCTGAGGACAGCAGAGAGGACTGTGGAGGACCAGGACCAGATCGACCTGAGACTGGAGACTCTTCTGAGACTGACGTCAGTGATGATGATGATGATGATGATGAAGGTCGGAGGGGTGGAGCAGGTGTGCAGGCGGCGTCAGGAGGGAAGCGTCACGTGTGTTCAGTGTGCAGTAAGAGTTTCTCTCAGAAGGCGTACCTGCAGAGACACACGAGGACTCACACAGGTGAGAGGCCGTTCAGCTGCTCGCTGTGTGAGCAGAGGTTCAGTCAGAGAGCTCACCTGAGGAGTCACCTGAGGTGTCACACCGGAGAGAAACCCTTCAGCTGCTCTCTGTGCAGCAAACGCTTCTCGGAGAACTCGTATCTGCTGCGACACCTGAGGAGCCACTCGGGAGAGAAACCGTTCAGCTGCTCCGAGTGCAGCAAGATGTTTGTGAACAGAACCAACCTGAAGAACCACATGAAGACCCACGAGAACCGACTCAGCTGTTCACTCTGTCACCTGAGCTTCACCCGACACCAGCAGCTCCGCAAACATCAGTGTGTCGCCGCAAACTCAGCCAGGAACAGAGTCCTGATGCCCCGTCCCCGCAGCGACGAGCTGGTGGTGTTAGTGAGCGTACCTATGGGACAGGTGATCAGCCTGAGGCCCGCCGAGACCAACCAGAACAAAGTGACTCCGAGCTGACGGAGACGTCTTCTCTTCTTCTGTCGTCACGTTTCAGACTTAATGCAATGTTTCATAATGATCAGAGCTGTCCGCTGTCCTCTGTCCATTGTCCACAGTCTGTCCTCCAGGACAACTCCACATACTTCTTCTGCTAAAAGTACTGATTCAGCTTATTTACTCCAGTAAAAGTAATCGAGTACAGGCTCTGACATGTACTCAGAGTATCAGAGTAAAAAGTCTCCCTCTGAAGGACATTTGTGGTCAAAGCTACTGAAGCTCACGTCATATTAATATAATTCAGAGACTATTAAAGTTAAAGGTAGAGTCAGTAGGATTTGTCCCAGCTGTTCCTGAACGCACCACAAAGATAGTTGATTGTTGAGTCTCATTCCCAGGACGTCAAACAGCCACATGTTGGGTTGGTAAAGCGTCCCGACAGGAGGAGGAGGAGGAGCTGCACCTCCATCAGTCCTGACAGGAGGAGGAGGAGGAGCTGCACCTCCATCAGTCCTGACAGGAGGAGGAGGAGGAGCTGCACCTCCATCAGTCCCGACAGGAGGAGGAGGAGGAGCTGCACCTCCATCAGTCCCGACAGGAGGAGGAGGAGGAGCTGCACCTCCATCAGTCCCGACAGGAGGAGGAGGAGGAGCTGCACCTCCATCAGTCCTGACAGGAGGAGGAGGAGCTGCACCTCCATCACATTATAAAGTGGTGTTTTTGTGTTTACGTTGTTGATAAAAGTTTAAATATTTTTGTCCTCTAACATTCAGTTTGATGTTGTTGTTACTCTGCTGTTTGTTTGTTTGTTTGTTGACGAGCTTCAGGTTAATGAAACAGGTGATCTTCTGTTCTAACGTCTGACTTAATATCTCATGTCCAGTCTGAGCAGATCATCAGATCAACGCTGTCGTCTGATTGGCTGCTCTGTCACGTCTCATTTTAACTGATTTATTTATGAAGAAAAATCTTAAAAATCAGCTGATGAACTTTTTACAGCAGAAATAATCAAATAAGTGACGTCATGTAACGTGTGAGCAGAAACACTAGAGGGCAGCACATGAAACATGTCAGTAAACAGGATGTTGAGTTCATTCTTTCAAATTAAAAGTGTTTTTAGTAAATAAATATTGAGATTTTACAAATAAAGTTTCTCATCATTTTAATACGTTTTGATGTTTATTTTGAGGCAATTCAATAAATTCAAACAGCTGAATTAAAAAACATGAAGGTTGAAACTCTGACAGTCCTCGAACACATCACGTGATCAAACACATTCTGCTGACTCGTCAATAATCAATACATATGATAAAGACCCTTTGATCCGTTCAGACTCCGAAGACTCACAAGGACAGTTACTTAGTCCTTTTTAGATTTTATGTGTCAGAACAGCACAATAAGTCCAGTGAAGCTCCAGAGGACCACAGTGTCCAGAGGACCGCCAGAGTCCGGTGAAGCTCCAGAGGACCGCAGAGTCCGGTGAAGCTCCAGAGGACCGCCAGAGTCCAGTGAAGCTCCAGAGGACCGCCAGAGTCCGGTGAAGCTCCAGAGGACCGCAGAGTCCGGTGAAGCTCCAGAGGACCGCAGAGTCCAGAGGACCGCCAGAGTCCGGTGAAGCTCCAGAGGACCGCAGAGTCCGGTGAAGCTCCAGAGGACCGCAGAGTCCGGTGAAGCTCCAGAGGACCACAGTGTCCAGAGGACCGCCAGAGTCCGGTGAAGCTCCAGAGGACCGCAGAGTCCGGTGAAGCTCCAGAGGACCGCAGAGTCCAGAGGACCGCAGAGTCCGGTGAAGCTCCAGAGGACCGCAGAGTCCGGTGAAGCTCCAGAGGACCGCAGAGTCCGGTGAAGCTCCAGAGGACCGCAGAGTCCAGAGGACCGCAGAGTCCGGTAAAGGTTCTGTGCTCCACCCTGCAGCCTGCTGCTCTCTGTCTCCTCAGAGCCAAACACCTTCCCACAGTCAGAGCAGCTCCATCACTTCCTGTCACAGAGTTTACACCTGATGGAGGTCCTTTGGTCTCCGTCCACTCACCATCAGTCCGCGGTCTCGGAATGTTGATCTGGATCAGGGTCCTGGCTGGTTCTGGTCCTCCACAGTCCTCTCCATCAGCTCCTCCGCTTCCAATTTGTCTTTTCACAACACGAGCACGTGTTTTATTCTAATAGAAGCTTCAGTCAATTGATTTTAATATCAGAAACTCTTTGGTGTGATCACATCACGGCTCGGTCACCACTCTGACTTTTATTTTGAAAGCTGTCCCCGGAAGTGACGGTGTGTACGTCAGCAGCTTTGACTCAGAGGTGTGTTAGCAGTTAGCAGTGAGCTGTTAGCAGTGAGCTGTTAGCAGTGAGCTGTTAGCAGTGAGCTGTTAGCAGTGAGCTGTTAGCAGTGAGCTGTTAGCAGTGAGCTGTTAGCAGTGAGCTGTTAGCAGTGAGCCGTCAGCTGAAGCGGCATCAGGACCCGCGTCAGAGCCAGGTGCCTCTCCGTCAGGCTGCGTGTAGACAGATGGAGCCGCACCGTCAGCTGATGGAGGAACCGGAGCTCAGAACTGCAGGTGTGTTTCTGCTGCTGCACACTTTACTCACAGCTACTCGTGCTAAGCTAACGTTGGCTGGCCTCAGTCACAGCTTCACTCTCTGTGAAGTCTAGATGCTAACGTTAGCTTAGCACAGTTCTCTGTCAGCTCACCTTTGACCCGAGGGCGTCACCATGGCAACGGGTCTGTAGTTCATGATGGATCAGCGAACAGAAAATCAATGAGCAGATAATCGATCAGTGATCAGTGATAACGACTGATCGATACATGCTGCTCGTCTTTCATCACATTTGATTTGATCCATTAAAAATAAAAAAAATTCAGTTTTTAACTTTTGGTCGATAAAGAAGAAAAACAAAAGAAATTAAACATTTGATTAATCCAGACAATATAATAATAACAATAATATCATAATAATAATAATAATAATAATAATATAATATTATAATAATCACTGATGAAAAATGAAGTCAGTAATGATTAAAAGTAGAAACTTCATCAGTTTGTAAATTAATATAAATATAAATATGGTTATAGTTTATTTTTTCTCTGTTTTAATGATGAGTCAACAAAAAATAACAAGTCATTAAAGTAAAAACAAACTGATGAAGTCTGCTCAGAAAACATGTAGTTGAGGACGTTCTAGTGGTCATCACAGAGGTTCTCAGAGGTTCTTCAGGAGGACATTCTAGTGGTCCATTAGGAGGATTTTAAGGTCGGAGACGTCTTTCCTGATATTTGTTTGTGTCTCCTGTTTTCTGCAGACATCCATCAGCTGTTGGTGAGTAAAGATAAGGTTCTCCCTGTAAAGTGGAACCCCAGTCTGGACCAGGAGGACCTAGAACCTCCACACATTAAAGAGGAAGAGGAGGAACTGTGGACCGATCAGGAGGAGGGTGATATCAATCCTGTTCCTGTGAAGAGTGAAGATGACAAAGGTTCAGGTGGGAACAACATGGCATGTTTATTTAACATGTTCTGTGAAGAACAGGGGAGAACAAAGTGATGAGAACCTGGTGTGTTTGAGGAGTATAAAAACAGGAATTTGTTCCACACAAAAAGTTAAACTTCAGAGAACTTTGTCATCCATATGTATGTTTTTAGAGAACCTAAAGGAGATTCAACGAGTTCTTTAGGTGGTTCTCGTTTTGCTTTGTGAGGTTCTGATTGATCTGTAGGTTGTGCCTGTAGACGGTGAGATGGTTTTAACGATCCTTGAGGTAGATCTAATTGTACTTTAGGTGGTTCTACATTTCCTAACTTCTGTTGGTCATTGAAGAGGTTCTATGGATAATTCAGTTAGTGTTAGTGGACCTTCAGGAGGTTCCTGTGGGTCACTGAGGTGGTTTTGAGAGGTTACTTAGGTGGTGCCAGTTTTTTTATAGAGGGTTTTAGTGGATCTTTATGTGATTCTCGTGGTCATTGAGAGGGTTAGAGGCAGCTTTTTTTTTATAAAGTTATGGTCATTGAGGAGGTGCTCGGGGTCATGAAGGAGGTTCTAGCAGGCCTTTAGCAGAATTTAAGGGCCGTAAGAAGAACCTCTCTCCACTACCTTTGCCAATTCTCCGCCGTTGTTTGTTCACACAGAACCAAGCAGCTCTGGCGTAAAGATGCACCAGTCAGGATGACAGACAGGATGACAGACAGGAGGACAGACAGGAAGACAGACAGGAGGACAGACACTTCTTCACATATAACTGCGGTATTTTTTCCTCATATAAGTTGCCAAAGACACGTCCAGTTACTATGTTACTGTTGTTTGGTCCTGTAGCGTTGCTTTGTGGGACATTTCTCTTTATTTTGTTGAGTGAAGGATCTGTTTAGTTATCAGATCAACACGTCCTCAATCTGCGCCGCCGGCTTATCCATTCACACAGGTTTGGTTCGCCAATACTGCACCTCTGATACTACCTCTGACTCTACCTCTGATACTACCTCTGACTCTACCTCTGATACTACCTGATACTACCTCTGACTCTACCTCTGATACTACCTCTGATACTACCTCTGATACTACCTCTGACTCTACCTCTGATACTACCTCTGATACGACCTCTGACACTACCTCTGATACTACCTCTGACTCTACCTCTGACTCTACCTCTGATACTACCTCTGACTCTACCTCTGACTCTACCTCTGACTCTACCTCTGACTCTACCTCTGATACTACCTGATACTACCTCTGACTCTACCTCTGACTCTACCTCTGACTCTACCTCTGATACTACCTCTGATACTACCTCTGATACTACCTCTGACTCTACCTCTGATACTACCTCTGATACGACCTCTGACACTACCTCTGATACTACCTCTGACTCTACCTCTGACTCTACCTCTGATACTACCTCTGACTCTACCTCTGATACTACCTCTGACTCTACCTCTGACTCTACCTCTGACTCTACCTCTGATACTACCTCTGACTCTACCTCTGACTCTACCTCTGATACTACCTCTGATACTACCTCTGACACTACCTCTGATACTACCTCTGACACTACCTCTGATACTACCTCTGATACTACCTCTGACACTACCTCTGATACTACCTCTGACTCTACCTCTGATACCTCCGGAGATGCATCATAGCCACAGTGAAATTTCATCCTCCGCTGCCTCTGAGACTTTCACACAGAGGACGATGCAGAGAATTGGCGCAGGATCCCTGCACTCAAAGGGCAGCGTGGATGGGGCTACTGCTCCAGGGGTCTTTTGGGAGGTACTAGTGCTTCTTCAGGATGTCTTAGTGTTCCTTTAGGAGGTTTTAGGTTCCTTTAGGAGGTTCTGGTGTTCCTTCAGGAGGTTCTACTGTTCCTCAGTTAGGTATAGTGTTTTTTAAGAGGTCCTAGTGTTCCCTTATGCTAAGATTCCACTGGATGCATGGTCCACTGCGTTCCGGCTGTGGTACGGTTTTGCACCGTCATCCGTTGTCTGGAAACTCCCTCCGGCTGTGTTTTGAGTCTGACACGGCGCAGCACTGGCGAACAGCTGGAGTTAGGAGACCGAGTAGTTCCCACGATAATTACATAAGCATGCGCGACCGCAGTTATAGGTATGTGTTAAACACAACAACACAAAGTGTTCCCAACCGAAGGATTAGAAGAAGAGCTTGTATTTGTTTCTTTTTTGAGGTTATTGTGCTGCGTCAACACGGAGTGTTTTCTGTTGAAAATTAACTGGATGTTATGTTGTTGTTTCGTGTCTGACTTCCTGTCTGCTCTGTGCTAAATTCGGCTGAATTGCTGCGTCGTGCTCCAGCATCTGCCAGAAATAGAAGTCCTGTGTTTCTGCGGACTGCCGGAGCTGGGACGCAGCAGACACGCAGCGCAGCGGACCCGGTGGAAGTTAACACATAGACTAGAGTGAAACCTATCAGCTCCGCTGCTGTGGCGGAACGGAGCCGGACCGGACACGTATCTGGTGGAATCGAGGGGTTAGAAGGTCCTAGTGTTTCTTTAATAGGTTCTAGTGTTCCTTTAGTAGGTTCTAGTGTTCCTTTAGGAGGTTCTATCGTTCATTGAGTTGATTCTGGTGGTACTTTAGGTGGTTCTAGTTTTCTTCTCTGGGTTTTTAGTGGATGTTCCGGTAATTCTTGTTCTCCTTTACAGGGTTGTAGGAGGACTTGGTCTTACTGATCATTGAAGAGGTGCTTGGGTTCATGAAGGAGGTTCTAGTGGTTTGTTAATTAATTTAAGGGTTCTTGAACACCTGTGGCATATTTTACTGGACTTTGCTATCCACCAACCTTAAACGAGGGAACATCTTATATAAGAATGGTTCTCCATGGGGTTGAAAATCTCACTGAATTATAAAATCGTTTCTTCTCTTTGCCTCCTGCAGACGTCCAGCAGCTGTTGGTGAGTAAAGAAGAGGTTCTCTATGAAAAGTGGAACCCCAGTCTGGACCAGGAGGACCCAGAAACTCCACACATTAAAGAGGAACAGGAGGAACACTGGAGTCAGTCAGAGTCAATCTGGAATTTAAATCAACACTTAGAACCTGACACTGAGAAGACGTCAGAATGTTCAGAACTGAAGACTGAAGTCAGTGACGATGATTGGATGGAGAACAGAGAACCTCAGTTGGTTCTGAACTCCCTGAAGATCATTGAGGTTCCTGTCAGTGGTGTGAGGAGTAGAACAGGTAAGAAGACCTACAGCTGCTCAGAGTGTGGGAAGATCTTCGGCCGCAGTCCTCACCTGAAGATCCACATGAGGACTCACACCGGAGAGAAACCCTACAGCTGCTCCTTCTGTTCTAAAAGCTTCACTCAGAAGGTGAACCTGACGTATCACATGTCCGTCCACACGGGGGAGAAACGCTTCCGCTGTCGGTTCTGTGATGAGAGATTCACCTGGTACACTCAGCTGAAGAGTCATCAGTGCATCTGTGAGGCGTCCAATCAGAGTCAGGCTGAGGACAACAGAGAGACAGAGACCGGAGAGAAGTCCTTCAGCTGCTCAGAGTGCGGGAAAATATTCAGCCGCAAAGACAACCTGAACATCCACCTGAGGATCCACACCGGAGAGAGACCGTTCAGCTGCTCCGTCTGCGGGAAGAGCTTCAAACACGGAGGACACCTGACTCAACACATGTCCGTCCACAACAAGGAGAACAGGTTCAGTTGCAGTGTCTGTCATGGGAGATTCACCTGGCTTTACCAGCTCAAGAGACACACCTGTGGAGGTGAGTCCTCACTGCTGTGCACCAATCATATCCCTCCTGTCTCTGTGAGGAGCGAAGATGATGATGAAGAGAAACCTCAGTCCTCACAGATGGAGACAGAAGCTGATGGAGAGGACTGTGGAGGACCAGAACCAGCAAGGACCTCTGATCCAGATGGACATCTACAACCTGAGACTGGTGACTCTTCTGGATTTTATGCTGATGATGATTGGACGGAGACCAGAGGAGCTGAGACAGGTTTAAACTCTCTAAGGGTCTCTGACGCTGAAACAGGAAGTAACAGCAGCAGGAAGTCATTCAGCTGCTCTGACTGTGGGAAGGTGTTTGGTCGTAAGGAACATCTGCAGACTCATGTGAGGATCCACACTGGGGAGAGACCCTTCAGCTGCTCCGAGTGTGGGAAAACCTTCGGCTGTAAGAGGTCGCTGTTGGGTCACATGACCAGTCACAGCGGAGAGAAACCCTTCAGCTGCTCTCAGTGCGGGAAGAGGTTCAGCCGGATGGTCAACCTGAAGACACACGAGAGGCTTCACACGGGTGAGCGTCCGTTCAACTGCCCGTTCTGTGGGAAGGGTTTCACTCAGAAGGTCCACATGACTCAGCACATGGCCGTCCACACCGGAGAGAAACAGTTCAGCTGCAGCGTCTGCGACAGGAAATTCACCTGGCTGTCCGGCTTCAGACGACACAAGTGTGGCAGCGAGCAGTCAGAGCTGGACGACAGTCAGACAGAGGAGAACCCAGAGGTGGAACCAGGAGGGAAACCGTTCCGCTGTCGTCAGTGTGGGAACAGATTCAACCACAAACACAACCTGAAGGCTCACATGAGGATTCACACTGGAGAGAAACCCTTCAGCTGCGCTGTCTGTGGGAAAGGCTTCACAGCGAGCGGAGCTCTGAAGAAACACCTGAGGACTCACTCAGGTGAGAAACCGTTCAGCTGCTCCGTGTGCAGCCTCAGATTCACTCAGGGGGGAAATCTGAAGAGACACATGATGCAGCACACGGGACAGACAGGAGAAAAACCATTCAGCTGCTCCGCGTGCGGGAAGAGATTCACACAGGTGTCCAACATGAAGCGTCACATGACGCAGCACGCCGCCAGTCAAGGTGCACCACCACAGGAAACAGGAAGTGAAGCTGTGATTGGTTTAGATCTGACAGAGGAGTCAGCTGATGAGCCACAAAGTGTATACAGCCACTGACGGCTGACAGGACATATATTTACTATATATATTTAATACGAGCGTATATCATTATTATTTTAAAATACTGTTAATGTCAGACGCAGAGTCTCTGACGTTCAGGCTAAAGCAGAAACACCAGAACCACCACGACACGACTCACCATCTGTCGCTCGGACTCATTCTGAAACCGTCAGTTGGTTCTGATGTGACTGGATGAGACGGCGTTTCGTCTCCATGGCAACAACTCTGTACGTCTGTGACTGTCAGGCTTTATAGTGTTAAAGTATGAATTAGGTCTGTCACTTTCAAAAAATCAAGTTTGAACGAATTTGAAATGACACGCAATTTTTTGAATGACTGTCTGAATTTCTTTACGTATAAATCTTGCTATCTTGTCAGTGATGGACTTTTTATGAGCTGCTGCAGCTGAGCGTATATTAGGCAGTCGGCCAGTCCGGCAGCTCGGCTCGTCTGCGGTGCCTCAGGTGTGTGGCGAGCTGGCAGGCGAGTCTGCAGATGTGTTGTCATTGTAGAGTCAGACAGCTGACTGATCTTTGTGAGTTACTTTTCCATCGACAGTGTAGAAGCCAAAATACTTCAACACACTAATTCTCAGATGCCTTGGTGTCGACTTTGCTCGCTACTGTCCTCTGTTTCGTTACTAGCTGAATTGAAAGGTCAAAGGTCAACAGGGCAGCAGTCGGGCAAACTACTCCAAATGGTCTGTTGCACTAAACGACTAGTTTTTTATTTGAACAGGTCGTTACATTCAAATGCGAACTTTTCCTCCCACTTTTGAACAAATGTTCAAATTTCAAATAAAAAGTGGTGGCTGTAGTATGAATGAGCTCAGTGACCGAGCAACGAGCAGAACTTTCAGAATGTGGATGAGCTTCAGCACCGACACACGTTATGACATCAGAGTCACGTTGAGCTGCAGCGCTGATGAGATCAGAATGACTCTAAAGCTGAGAGTCTTTAACAGACATCAGTGATCTGTGAGGGTCTGTGAGGTTCTGTGAGGTTCTGTGAGGGTCTGTGAGGGTCTGTGAGGTTCTGTGAGGGTCTGTGAGGTTCTGTGAGGTTCTTCAGTCAGTGTGCAGAGCAGTGATTAAAGGAGGAGTTTCAGTCAACAGTTGGTCAGAAACACTGACAGTTGAATTAATGACTGTTGTGCTTTTATGCAACACTAATGGGGAATGTGGGTTAAATATCAATAATAATTAATGATTATCAGGGATAATTATTAATTATAATAATTAAGCAGATCCAATTTACATTAGATCACCTCAGTCACCACCCTTGAAGAAGGGAAAAGAGCCAATTCAATAATTCAGTCTCATAAAATGGTACTAAAATGTCAGTTTGTAACTCTGATTAATAATTAACTTAATATCGACAATCAGCATTAACACAACAGCTGTAACGGTTGAAGGACTTCAGAGTCTCTGACAGTCGAGGTTGGAAACTATTAAACAGACAACATGAAGCTTCAGCACTCTTTAACACACAATCTAACTAACATGTACTTTATACAGGTGTGTGAGTGTGTGTGTATGTGAGTGTCTGTGTGTGTATGTGTGTGTGTGAGTGTGTGTGTGAGTGTGTCTGTGTGTGTGACTGTGTGTGTGTGTGACTGTGTGTGTGAGTGTGAGTGTGTGACTGTGTGTGTGAGTGTGAGTGTGTGACTGTGTGTGTGAGTGTGTGTGTGAGTGTGTGTGTGAGTGTGATTAGTTCAGTGAGTTTGTGTGAAACATCGTTCAACTAACGTCAAATTAGCCGTGTAGCAAAACAAACCATCAGTAAACTGACCTGAGATCACAATAAGACCAAACAGTGAACAAACACAGACTGAACACATGTGGGTCAACCAGAGTTAAAAGTCCTGTGCTTAGCTATGCTATGCTATGCTGTGTGCTATCTAGGCCCAGTTCAACGTTACCAGTCTTTGAAGACAAGGTGCTGGTGGTTCCTTGGCTGATGAGGAGACCGTTGTTCTGGCTGTGCAGTGTCTGATGAAAGACAGCGGACGGAGGAAACTGGTCGCTCCTTTCCTTTGCAGATAGCAGCTCCGTGCTAACTTGCTTCATGTTCCTTTGATCGTGGAGTAAGCTGGTCAGGGGAATTCTGGGGAACTGAGTTCAGTTCAGAGTCCATTTTGAAATCCAGAATGAACGACTTATGTTTTTAATTTAAATGTTGATTTGAAGTTTATTTTGTTGTTTACTAAACAACATTGATTATGATCATTAATGTGACGTCACAGAAAACGGAAGATCAATGAGAACAAGTTTTATTGTTCAAATCTGTTATCAGTGTCTGAATGTATTGATTATTATAATGATCAATAAATCAGTTGAAGTCAGTTTACATCAAAACGATCCAGTTTGTTATCGACCGGCTGAGAACTGATAGAGGCTCGTCGATCGATTGAGGATCAATATCCAGTGTCCTCATTAATAAATGACTTCCTGTTTCAGTTCATGTTGATCAATAATGATCAGGACTGATCACTGAGGGGAGTGAGAGTGCGAGCTTCATCAATAACACTGTTGGACTACCTGTTGGAGAGTCAATTCCCATCATGCATTTCACTTCTGCAGCTCCCACAGCTGAGCTGTCTGCAGACAGAAACAAAAACAAACATGGAGTCATAAACAGATCACAGATTTATATAGAAGATCAATAATAATAATAAACGATAAATTATAATAACAACAGATGAACAGAAGAAGAAACAGAAAATAAAGACGTGAGAACAGAAAACAATGAATACTTTATGTTGATTATATTGTTGATGTGTGTCCTTCACAAACAAACAATTGTTTTTGTTTACATTAAAATCAGACTGATTGTCGTCTCAAATATTATATTTTACAGTAAAAAGCAAAGTCAGGACTTCTGGTCAGACCACCTCCAGGATGGCAGCGTAGATAGAGAGAGAGCTCCTGACAGAACCAGAGTGATTATTAATATACAAACTGAGACATTCATTGTGACTACGTGCAGAAAGAAAGAGGGTAAGACACCGAGCAAGAACTGCCAGCAGAAAGCAGAGGTGGACGAAGAAGACGAGGCACAGCTAGCTAATAATTAGCACTCAAAGCTAACAAGCGGCATGGTGGGATAAACTACATTAGCCCCGAATGGAGAAATGGCTGATTTGGATCTTATTCTGCAAGAATTAAGAGAACCAAAGAACAATTAGGGACAATCAAAGAAGACATTTCTCTTTATTTTACTGTGTTGTCATTCGTCTCTGTGTGTAATGCTGCTGCTACACCTTAATTTCCCAGCTTGGGATCAATAAAGTATATCTATTCTATTCTATTCTATTCTATATAAGGCGAAGATCGGATGAAGCGGAGGAGAGAATTCAAAATGTGGGAGAAGTCATGACGGAGATGCTAAAGCTACACGTGAAGCTAGAGGCTAAGCTAATAGACTTGGAGAGTTGCTCCAGACGTGAGAACATGAGGATTTATGGGGTGCCAGAAGGTGCTGAGAAGGACTCACCAACGATGGTTATATTCGTGGAAAATTTACTAAGTGAGGGTCTCGGACTATTTGAGGACGGACCTGATTTACAGATTGAAGAGCACACTGTTCAGTGGGGCCACAACCACTGGAGGACGCGCCACCATGCTTCATCACGCAGGGAAGGGATTCACCTGGCAAGATCAACACATAAACCTGGACCACGACTAACGTCCTCTCATCCTCAAAAAATGAAGAGAACATGCAGAGGTCTGTAAGGTCCTGAAAGAAAACAGAGTTCAATTCCAGACTCTCTTCCTGGCCAGGCTACGGGTGAGACACAAAGATGGAACCAAAATCTACAATACAATAGAGGATGCAGCTGAGGACCCGGCGAGCAGAGGCTACCTCGAGGAGAGCGGACAGGTGAGTGAAGAAGGGTGCGTCCTCCGCTGGACGAGGTTCAAGCTACAAGGAGAAACTCCGAGCCTTCAGGAGATCTTCAACGGACTTTGTACCCTTAACTTTACTTCTTGTTGTGCTTCACATCCTTTCTTTTTTCCACCTCTCTTTGAGTTTGGGTTCAAGTTCACCAAGTTCAAGTGTGCAGTTGAGCTGGGAGTCACTTAGATGCAAAATACACCTATAAAAATGGTTTCACGCAATATAAACTTGGTAATCAACCCAACCAAGAGGCCAAAACTTTATCAAAACTAAAGAAAGATAAAATCCAAATAGTGTTCCTGCAGGAAACTCACCTAGACGACTCTGAACATGCTAAATTAAATAAACAGGGATTTAAACATTGAGTGGCAATTTTTTTATATCCAGTGCTGTAAATTATGAACACATATCTGAATATAAAGATAAAGAAGGTAGATTTGTTATGATTATAGGCAAAACAGAGGGTCTGTTTACAAGTCTGTTCCTCCTGGTCCTTTTATTAACATCTATTTGAACTAATGACAACAAAAAGTTGAGGATCCTGAATGTGGTGGCGACTTTAATATTATATATATACTGTATATATACTCTTCTAATGGAAAGTCTGAAGCAAAAAACATTAGTAAAAGAATTAAAAGAATCTGAGCTCTGGGACGCACTGAAGGCCCTGATCAGAATAATAACCATTAAACTAGACAACAAAAACTCAAAAACTTGGAAGACAAATTGAAGAAACTACGGGATGAAATCCAAAATTATAGAACTAAAGAAAGAAATAGATGAAATAAACACAAGAAATGCAAAAAAGCTTCTTTTCACAAAGCAACAATATTAGGAGACAGGAGGGAGGACATCGAATAAGTGACAGAAACAACAAGCTGACAGAACTAAAAACGACAAATGAAACAGAACTAGAGAAAATTCAACGATGCTTCAGAAAATATTATAAATTTCTGTATTCTCAACCAGAACTGAGCGATGTAAAGTACACACACACACACACACACATATATATGTATATACTTTACATTAAATATATATATAAAATGTCAAGTATATATATATACACACACATATATACATATATATGTATATGTGTATATATGTGTGTGTATATATACTTTACAATATATATATAATATAAAGTATAAATATGTACAGTTGAAACCAGAAATTTACATACACTGTATAAAAAGACACATAACCTTTTTTTTCTCACTGTCTGACATTAAATCAGACTAAACGTTTCCTGTTCTTGGTCAGTCAGGATTACCAACATTATTTATATTTGCTAAATGCCAGAATAATGAGAGAGAGAATTTTTAAGACATTTTTTTATTACTTTCTTCAGTCAGAAGTTTACATACACTAAGATTACTATGCCTTTAAACAATTTGGGAAAGCCCAGATGATGATGTCATGGCTTTGGAAGCTTCTGATAGGTTAACGGACAACATTTGAGTTAATTACAGGCACACCTGTGGATGTATTTTAAGGCGCACCTCAAACACACTGCTTCTTTGTATGACATCATGGGAAAATCAAAAGAAATCAGCCAAGATATCAGGAAGAGAATTGTGGACTTCCACAAGTTTGGTTCAACCTTGGGTACAATTTCCAGATGCCTGAAGGTGCCACGTTCATCTGTTCAAACAATTTTACACAAGTATAAACACCATGGGAATGTCCAGCCATCACATCGCCCAGGAAGGAGACGGGTTCTGTGTCCCAGAGATGAACGTGCTTTGGTGCGAAATGTGCGTATCAACCCCAGAACAAAAGCAAAAGACCTTGTGAAGATGCTGGCTGAAGCTGGTAAGAGAGTCATTATCCACAGTGAAACCAGTCCTGTACCGACATGGGCTGAAAGGCCACTCAGCGAGGAAGAAGCCATTTCTCCAAAAGCAACATAAAAAGCCAGATTACAGTTTGCAAATGCACACAGGGACAAAGACCTTAATTTTTGGAGACATGTCCTGTGGTCTGATGAAACTAAAATTGGCCATAATGACCATCGTTACATTTGGAGGAAAAAGGGGGAAGCTTGCAAGCCTGAGAACACCATCCCAACTGTGAAGTACATCACAACATCAGCAGCATCATGTTGTGGGGGTGTTCTGCTGCAGGAGGGACTGGTGCACTTGACAAAATAGATGGCATCATGAGGAAAGAACATTATGTAGAAATATTGAAGCACCATCTCAAGACATCAGCCAGGAAGGTCAAGCTTGGGTGCAAATGGGTCTTCCAAATGGACAATGACACTAAGCATACTGCCAAATTAGTTACAAAGTGGCTTAAGGACAACAAAGTCAATGTTTTGGAGTGGCCATCACAAAGCCCTGCTCCATCCTCTGTGAGGACCCCCAGCCCTGCTCCATCCTCTGTGAGGAGCCCCAGCCCTGCTCCATCCTCTGTGAGGAGCCCCAGCCCTGCTCCAACCTCTGTGAGGACCCCCAGCCCTGCTCCATCCTCTGTGAAGACCCCCAGCCCTGCTCCATCCTCTGTGAGGAGCCCCAGCCCTGCTCCATCCTCTGTGAGGAGCCCCAGCCCTGCTCCATCCTCTGTGAGGAGCCCCAGCCCTGCTCCATCCTCTGTGAGGACCCCCAGCCCTGCTCCATCCTCTGTGAGGAGCCCCAGCCCTGCTCCATCCTCTGTGAGGAGCCCCAGCCCTCCTCCATCCTCTGTGAGGAGCCCCAGCCCTGCTCCATCCTCTGTGAGGAGCCCCAGCCCTCCTCCATCCTCTGTGAGGAGCCCCAGCCCTGCTCCATCCTCTGTGAGGAGCCCCAGCCCTCCTCCATCCTCTGTGAGGAGCCCCAGCCCTCCTCCATCCTCTGTGAGGAGCCCCAGCCCTCCTCCATCCTCTGTGAGGACCCCCAGCCCTGCTCCATCCTCTGTGAGGAGCCCCAGCCCTGCTCCAACCTCTGTGAGGAGCCCCAGCCCTGCTCCAACCTCTGTGAGGACCCCCAGCCCTGCTCCATCCTCTGTGAAGACCCCCAGCCCTGCTCCATCCTCTGTGAGGAGCCCCAGCCCTCCTCCATCCTCTGTGAGGAGCCCCAGCCCTGCTCCATCCTCTGTGAGGAGCCCCAGCCCTCCTCCATCCTCTGTGAGGAGCCCCAGCCCTGCTCCATCCTCTGTGAGGAGCCCCAGCCCTGCTCCATCCTCTGTGAGGAGCCCCAGCCCTCCTCCATCCTCTGTGAGGAACCCCAGCCCTCCTCCATCCTCTGTGAGGAGCCCCAGCCCTGCTCCATCCTCTGTGAGGAGCCCCAGCCCTGCTCCAACCTCTGTGAGGAGCCCCAGCCCTGCTCCATCCTCTGTGAAGACCCCCAGCCCTGCTCCATCCTCTGTGAGGACCCCCAGCCCTGCTCCATCCTCTGTGAGGAGCCCCAGCCCTGCTCCATCCTCTGTGAGGAGCCCCAGCCCTGCTCTATCCTCTGTGAGGACCCCCAGCCCTGCTCCATCCTCTGTGAGGAGCCCCAGCCCTGCTCCATCCTCTGTGAGGAGCCCCAGCCCTGCTCCATCCTCTGTGAGGACCCCCAGCCCTGCTCCATCCTCTGTGAGGACCCCCAGCCCTGCTCCATCCTCTGTGAGGAGCCCCAGCCCTGCTCCATCCTCTGTGAAGACCCCCAGCCCTGCTCCATCCTCTGTGAGGAGCCCCAGCCCTGCTCCATCCTCTGTGAGGAGCCCCAGCCCTGCTCCATCCTCTGTGAGGAACCCCAGCCCTGCTCCAACCTCTGTGAGGACCCCCAGCCCTGCTCCATCCTCTGTGAGGAGCCCCAGCCCTGCTCCATCCTCTGTGAGGAGCCCCAGCCCTCCTCCATCCTCTGTGAGGAGCCCCAGCCCTGCTCCATCCTCTGTGAGGAGCCCCAGCCCTCCTCCATCCTCTGTGAGGAGATGACAAGTAACTAATTAACAGTGAAAACATTATATTGCGTGATACATTTTACATTACCAGTCATATTTAATGGCAAAACCTTCTATTTATTTGACATTTTGAGGGGACTTATGAAGGATAAAGTAATGTTCTATATTACAGACTGATAAATGCACATTAAAACACTATATATGGTATATTAGTTTTAAAAAAAGAAAGGAGAACCTGCTCATTTTACAGCAGGAACCAGCAGCTGTGGTTGCCAGAATTTTACCGTAATAACTACTGTCGGTCCTTTTCTGCTGTTACAGTAGTATTAGTATTAGTATTAATAGATATTAGTACTGCTGATTTTACAGTAATAATTTAAAAAGTTTTACAGTATTTAATTACAGTAATTTAATAAATGCATTTAGAGCTATTACAAGACGTTAATAAAAAAATATTTTGAGAAATAAATTGATTTCTTGGAGCAGTCAGATTTACTGTGAATGGTTAAAAAGCTCTCTGTACAAACTGATGATTAATGGATCAGTTGATCAGTGGGTCTCTAACCCTCAGTGGGTATCCAACCCTCTAACACTAAAAGTGTGGTATATTTAGTCACATGATTTCACTCTTTCATTTGTGGTTATATTTCACTCTAAAATAACATAATTCTGTAGTTTAATCATTAATTCAATCAATAGGTGCATGTCAGTGACTCAATGACACTATTACAAGTTCACATTGGTTTAAACATGGATCCTTGCAGATGTGGACAGTTGGGACTTCATGCAAGTCTTTAACACGTCTGTCTTTGACATTTATACTACATCCAGGAAAGACGTATAAAAAACTTTAATTCTGGCTCCTGGAGGACATCTGGACGTCCATAAATCACATCTTTTAGACGTGTTCTAGACTTTTTGCTCACTGGGGTATTTTAAATAAGGATTAATGTTGATTTAAAGCCTCATTGGATGAAAATGTCTGAAGAAAGAGGCTGTTTTAAAAATGTGTTACTGTTCAGTGACATGAAGCTGCTGCTCACAAAGAGAGAGAATTCAATTCAACATGAAAGGCCGCCCCCTGCTGGCTCTCCTGTCGACTGTCTCCAGCCACCACTGCTTCTGTCCCCCCCCCCGATAGCACCCCCTCCAACTTTATGAGCCCCTCACACCCATCCCCCACTCCTCACACCTCCTCTGGCTCCCATGCTACCTGCCCTCCTCTCACTATGGACTCCAACTCTCCCCCTCCTCGACCTGCACTGTTAACACCGCTTCATGTTAGGAGACAGCTGAGCAAACTCCCCGCCGGTACGGCTGCAGGCCCTGACGGTGTCAGCCCACGGGTTCTCAGAGCCTGCGCCGAACACCTCTGTGGAGTGCTTCATCGTGTCTTCAACATGAGCCTGAGCCTCCAGAGGGTCCCTGTGATATGGAAGACGTCCTGCCTCGTTCCAGTGCCAAAGACGCCACGGCCCAATGGTTTCTCGGACTACCGACCGGTGGCACTGACGTCACATATCATGAAGACCCTGGAGAGACTCGTCCTGGAGCAGCTCAGGCCTGTGGTCAGGCCGCACCTGGATCCCCTCCAGTTCGCCTACCAGCCCCGGATTGGAGTTGAGGATGCCATCACCTACCTGCTGAACCGTGTCTCCGCCCACCTGGACAAGATGGGGAGCACTGTGAGGGTCACGTTCTTTGACTTCTCCAGTGCTTTCAATACCATCAGGCCTGCTCTACTGGGTGACAAGCTGACGGCGATGCTGGTGGATCCCCCCTTGTGTCCTGGATTGTGGATTACCTCACTGGCCGACCACAGTACGTGCGCTTGTGGCACTGTGTGTCAGATGCTGTGGTCAGCAACACTGGGGCCCCACAAGGGACTGTCCTCTCTCCTTTCCTCTTCACCCTTTACACCACAGCCTTCAGCTACCAGACCGAGTCTTGCCATCTTCAGAAGTTTTCTGATGACTCTGCTGTCGTTGGATGTATCAGCAAGGGTGAGGAGGCTGAATACAGGGCTGTGGTGGACAACTTTGTCACATGGTGTGAGCTGAACCACCTGCAGCTCAACACAACAAAGACCAAAGAGCTGGTGGTGGATCTGAGGAGAACCAGGACACCAGTGACACCAGTGACCCCAGTTTCCATCCTGGGGCAGAACGTGGACATCGAACACTACAAATATCTGGGGGTGTTCATCGACAGTAAACTGGACTGGACTAAGAACACTGAAGTCCTTTACAAGAAGGGACAGAGCCGCCTCTATTTTCTGAGGAGGCTCCGCTCCTTTAACATCTGCCGGACTATGCTGAGGATGTTTTATGAGTCTGTGGCTGCCAGTGCTTTTCTGTTTGCTGTTGTGTGCTGGGGCAGCAGACTGAGAGTAGCAGACGCCAACAGACTCAACCAGCTGATCAGGAAGGCCGGTGATGTTGTGGGGTGGAGCTGGACACTTTGACATCAG
This sequence comes from Pagrus major, assembly GCF_040436345.1. Taxonomy (NCBI): domain Eukaryota; kingdom Metazoa; phylum Chordata; class Actinopteri; order Spariformes; family Sparidae; genus Pagrus; species Pagrus major. Next base: position 1,881,866 of record NC_133229.1, read on the forward strand.
TGTCAGACAGGAGGATGCTGTCGAAGTTGCGGGCGATGCTGCAGTATGGCTCTCACCCTCTCCACAACGCTCTGGTCAAACAGAGCAGCACCTTCAGCGAGAGACTAATTGCTCCCAAATGCATCACTGAGCGCCACAGGAAGTCATTCCCACCTGTGGCCATTAAACTTTACAACTCCTCCCTCTGATGATCGGACTCTAATGGCTATATATATTTATAGATGTATATATATGTGTATCTATGTATATATATATTTCCCATACCATATATATAATGCACTGTATATTTGTAAATACTTGGAGTGGTCATTGAACACTAGACACAAATACAAACATGTTTACAAACATCATCGTCGAGCCTGAACTGTGTAAAAACAATAAGTAACAAAACTACAGAGCTTAAGCCCCGCCGTTTCCTGTTCCCCTCATGGAGCTTATTGATCAGAGCTTTGTCTGTAGTGAAGAGACACAGATGATGTATTGATCCTGTTTGAATCTCACAGATGATGTTTGTCAGTTTGCCATCAGACTGTGACGTCATTATAAAGACGACACAGCCGACGGTGTCGTTAGTGACGTCACAGCCGACGGAGTCGTTAGTGACGTCATTATAAAGATGACACAGCCGATGGTGTCGTTAGTGACATCACAGCCGACGGTGTCTTTAGTGACGTCATTATAAAGACGACACAGCCGGCGGTGTCGTTAGTGACATCACAGCCAACGGTGTCGTTAGTGACGACACAGCCGACGGAGTCGTTAGTGACGTCACAGCGAACGGTGTCTTTAGTGACGACACAGCCGACGGTGTCGTTAGTAACATCACAGCCGACGGTGTCTTTAGTGACGTCATTATAAAGACGACACAGCCGGCGGTGTCGTTAGTGACATCACAGCCAACGGTGTCGTTAGTGACGACACAGCCGACGGAGTCGTTAGTGACGTCACAGCGAACGGTGTCGTTAGTGACGTCATTATAAAGACGACACAGCCGGCGGTGTCGTTAGTGACGTCACAGCGAACGGTGTCGTTAGTGACGTCATTATAAAGACGACACAGCCGGCGGTGTCGTTAGTGACGACTCCTGACTGAAACATTGTAGAGCTGCTCCTGTATATGAGCAGCTCACAGAACTGAACCAGAACCAGAACTGCAGTTGTCAATATGAGCAGATTTATTGTGATGTTCATCTTGTTTACGAGCTTTTCTGAGCCCAGTTGGCTCCATGTTGGTGTTGGTTCTGGTGCTGATGAGACGATGTAGTTCACTGAGCGCTTCAACACAAAACTACACGAGGTTTGACTTTAACACAACAAACTGACAAATAGCATGTGACTCATGACACACAGTCAGAGAGTTTAATGATCAGTGATGTCATCAATCATTATCTTAATGTTTGATGATCAGAGATCAAAAGATTTTGCTGCACAGTTTATTTTTTACGTCTTCTCAACTTTTTATCTTCACAGAAACTGTTGACATCTAAATATGAACATCAGAGGGGTATTGCACAAAACCAAGATAAGGGATTAAGCCGGGATATGTTGTTTATCCTGGCTGAATTTAGCCTCAAGTCGGTTGCATGAAAGCAGGTCAAACTTAACCCGGCCAAGTTACTATGGTGATTTACTCTCTGCAGCTAGCCTGCTCCAGACCAGGCTAACAGCCAGGCTAAGATTAATCCTAGTGATTCACCTGTATTTCCACCGTCAATCCTGTGAGGAATTAATGTGTTTTACAGCATGTCCATGGTCTTTCTAAGTATGTTGCATCATTTTAATTATCCTGCATTAAAATATTACATATATATTGAACAAAAATATAAATGCAACACTTTTGTTTTTGTAGAACCATTTCTGTCAAATATTCACAAATCTGTCTGAATCTGTGTTAGTGAGCACTTCTCCTTTGCCGAGATAATCCATCCCACCTCACAGGTGTGGCATATCAAGATGCTGATTAGACAGCATGAATATTGCACAGGTGTGCCTTAGGCTGGCCACAATACAAGGCCACTCTGAAATGTGCAGTTTTGCTTTATTGGGGGGGTCAGAAAACCAGTCAGCATCTGGTGTGACCACCATTTGCCGCATAGAGTTGGTCAGGTTGTTGATTGTGACCTGTGGGATGTTGGTCCACTCCTCTTCAGTGGCTGTGTGAAGTTGCTGGATACTGGCAGGAACTTGAACACGCTGTCATATACGCCGATCCAGAGCATCACAAACACGCTCAATGGGCGACATGTCCGGTGAGTATGCTGGCCATGCAAGAACTGGGATGTTTTCAGCTTCCAGGAATTGTGTACAGATCCTTGCAACATGGGGCCGTGCATTACCACGCTGCAACATGAGGTGATGGTCGTGGATGAGTGGCACAACAATGGGCCTGAGGATCTCATCACAGTATCTCTGTGCATTCACAATGCCATCAATAAAATGCAACTGTGTTCGTTGTCCATAACATACGCCTGCCCATACCATAACCCCACCGCCACCACGGGCCACGCGATCCACAATGTTGACCTCAGCAAACCGCTCACCTACACGACGCCACACACGCTGTCTGCCATCTGCCCTGAACAGTGAAAACCGGGATTCATCCGTGAAGAGAACACCTCTCCAACGTGCCAGACGCCATCGAATGTGACCATTTGCCCACTCAAGTCGGTTACGACGACGAACTGCAGTCAGGTCAAGACCCCGATGAGGACGACGAGCATGCAGATGAGCTTCCCTGAGACGGTTTCTGACAGTTTGTGCAGAAATTCTTTGGTTATGCAAACCGATTGTTGCAGCAGCTGTCCGGGTGGCTGGTCTCAGACGATCTTGGAGGTGAACATGCCGGATGTGGAGGTCCTGGGCTGGTGTGGTTACACGTGGTCTGCGGTTGTGAGGCCGGTTGGATGTACTGCCAAATTGTCTGAAACGCCTTTGGAGACGGCTTATGGTAGAGAAAGTAACATTCAATTCACGGGCAACAGCTCTGGTGGGCAAATGGTGGTCACACCAGATGCTGACTGGTTTTCTGACGACAGTTCAGAAGTGTCAATGCTACAGTAGTGCTGGTGATGACGTCATGTTTTTGTGTACATAAACACAGTTTGGGATTGTGGATTAAGACACTCACACACCTTCTGCTTTCAGAGCCACTCAGCTACAACAGGGCGAGTGCTGGAAATCCCTGGAAATGCTTTAATTGTATTGATACATTTAAGGTTTTCAAGTAATTGGAGTTTGAATGGATATGAAAATGCTCCCATCTTCCCAGACAAAATTAATAGCAGACTCGTCAGGGAGCAATATATTGCAAGTTTTTTCACTTAATTTTTGGATTTAGCTATCTTTAGCTATCTTTAGTTAATAAAAAGATCTTAAATGTGTAAATCTTTTTGCTGTGTGTGCATTTTGTTTAGCATTGGTGGTTATCTTTCATGAAAAAGGGAGGACACCACAATGTTTTCCAGTTGAATTTTTTTTTATTTGGCAGTCCTCATTTGTCTTGGTTGCCTGGATCCTGGAACAGAGAGCAAAAGCAACAAAGGTTAAAACATGGTATTGCAGTTATGGTTACTGTGTGCACTGAAATACTCACTTCTCTTTCTAGTTTCTGGATTTCCAGGTCCAGTTTCCTGAGTGTCCGGCGTTTAATCTCAAGATCCAGCTCCATTTCTTGGAGCTTTCTCTTTTTGAGTTTGATTTTAACGTCTGCCAGCTCTATCTGTCTCTCCAGGTGCTTTGCGTATAGTCTGACAGTTTGTGAAGTCTGTAAAAGAAATGTCAATTAGCACAGCAGGATTTGTGCATAATGTAGATTTACTTTAGGCAATACTCACAATGTTACCAGGCTGCTTAGGAGACTGTGCAGCATCTGGGTCCTGTTACACACATATTTTCTAATAGCACCACATCACTGACTTCATATCCTTTATGGACTAAATAAGCAGGATATTTCCATAAAATTGACATACCTCAAGCCTTCTGGAGTCCAGCGACAGTCTCCTCATCTGCAGATGTGCCTTCCCCTGCCATATACATACATGTATTGAGAGAACTTGAATTAAGATTTCACAGGACATACCAAGCCTGTGACTTCAATACAATGTACTAACCGGATCATCTTCTGGTGGCTCCAAAAGTGTAAGCGTGTTCCCAGACACTGCAAGGAAATCCAAAGTCAGACAGTATAATGTATTTATTTGATTGTGTTCCATGTGCAGTAGTACTGCAATATGTACCTTGTATGAAGCGGACAGAGTCTGTGGCTGTCCCTCCCTGGATCCCCTCCATCACTGGCCTCCCTTTATTTAAATGGAGAGCCAGCTCCTGCGCTGGGGTCATATCCTGGCTTGGTGGCCCCCTGTGCCAGTTCCACTGCTACAATCATACAGACATTCAACATGTCAGCAGAGACCTGATCTATTCACCTCATTTGTTCACTGTTATCTACTTTAGTCACTTACCAGCCTGCAAAATGTTCTTGTATTTAATTTTAACTTGCTGCCAGGTCCTTTTATGGCCAGACAAGTTTGTTCTTTATGAGGATAGAAAGATAAAATAGATAAAAACGTAACATGAGAAAAATAAATGAAATGACACATTGTGGATAATTGTTTGCACTTAATCACACTCTACACTTCCTGGGTAACATGCACCTCTCCGTGCCACGTTTAAAGCAAAGTGTACAACAGTTGATTAGTGGACTTGAGAAGTAACTCCTTTATTCATGATGACAGCTCAGTGGAGCGCTTGTCTGCAGGCTTTCTCTCTTCCTTTAATACGGCGCTGCTGCCTTTCTTTCTTATGACTTCACCTCTTCAGAGGTCCATCAGCTGTTCAGCGGCCGTGACACATCACGCGCGGCTCTGATCCACGTTCCCATCGTGACTGTGAGCGATCGCGAGGTCCATGTAAGTGTGCGTGAACACGCACTTATTCCGACTATCTGCACCGCGTGACAGCTGCGCATTTTCATCCTGGCTCGCAAACGTGCGACCATTTAAGCCCGCACGCGCCGCGCAGACCGGGCCGAGCCGCGCGTGCTCAACTATCCTGCATTTCTTTATTCTACTTTTGTGCAAAACCTACGGTGGCCCTGAAGTGCAAATCACAACGGCAAATCAGAAAACACAACAACGAAACAGAAATCACAACGGCAAATCAGAAAACACAACAGCAAATCAGAAAACACAACAACAAATCAGAAAACACAACAGCAAATCAGAAAACACAACAGCAAATCAGAAAACACAACAACGAAACAGAAAACACAACAGCAAATCAGAAAACACAACGACAAATCAGAAAACACAACAACGAAACAGAAAACACAACAACGAAACAGAAAACACAACAGCAAATCAGAAAACACAACAGCAAATCAGAAAACACAACAACGAAACAGAAAACACAACAGCAAATCAGAAAACACAACAGCAAATCAGAAAACACAACAACGAAACAGAAAACACAACAGCAAATCAGAAAACACAACGACATTAACCAAACCGGAAAAGGTAGGTACCCTTGGGCGACATGAATCGTCGCTGATTGGACTGGTCCGTCCTTTGAACCGGAAGGACATGGTTTACATGTTTTCAAAACAAGAGCGCTGCCAGTGACGACGTACACACTGCTATTAAAGAATATTTTGATGCAGGACATGGATATGGGTCCGTGTATCATCTGATCATGCAATTCTATTTAATGTGGCAAACGAAAAACGAAAATACGAGTCAATATTTCGTTTTTCTGTATGCACCAAACATTGAAAACTGGTGTTTGTTTTCCTATTTTCAGCCCAAACGAGCGGGTGAGGCCACTCGAGGGTGTCCAGCGGGGAAGCTCTGAAATCACACAGAGACGCCGGATTATCGCCGCAGCAGTGGTTCGCCAATTCTCCGCCGTTGGTTGTTCACACAGAACCAAGCAGCTCCGGCGTAAAAGACGAACCGGAGTATAATTCACACAGAAAGCCGGCGCTGCGGCTCCAAAGGAGGTGTGACGGTACACGTCATGACGATGACGTATGTGTTTTTTTCAAGGTGTTTCCTGGTGTCCTCCTGTTCATCTAAACATGTACCCGCTGACTGATTATAATCATATGGATGCCGTTATAATGTGTTGTGATTGAGATCCCGACCCACCAAACATCCTGGAAAGTGACAAAGTTACGTTTTTCTCTAAATTACATAATTACATAATCACCATCAGTCAACAGGACGTCTGACTATTTCACTCGGGGGGAAAGAGGCTGTTTTCTGGGGGGAAAGTTCACTGAGTCTCGGTCAGGAGGGCTGATCGTCGCGGTGATTTGGTCTCGTCATCAAAATATTCTTTAATAGCAGTGTGTACGTCGTCACTGGCAGCGCTCTTATTTTGAAAACATGTAAACCATGTCCTTCCGGTTCAAAGGACGGACCAGTCCAATCAGCGACGATTCATGTCGCCCAAGGGTACCTACCTTTTCCGGTTTGGTTAATGCCGTTGTGTTTTCTGATTTGCCGTTGTGTTTTCTGTTTCGTTGTTGTGTTTTCTGATTTGTTGTTGTGTTTTCTGTTTCGTTGTTGTGTTTTCTGATTTGCTGTTGTGTTTTCTGTTGTGTTTTCTGATTTGCTGTTGTGTTTTTTGATTTGCCGTTGTGATTTGCACTTCAGGGCCACCGTACAAAACCCCTCAGGTCACTTGTTTACATAATAACGTGTTTACAACAACAACAACAACAACAACAGGCTGATGTTTGTTTGTTTGTTATTCATCTCTTTAATTTATGACGATTAGATCGCAGACTGACACAGCAGTGATGATGGATATGAAGATGATGATGATGATGAAGATGATGACGATGATGAAGATGATGACGATGATGCCGAACACAAGATGGCGCCAGCAGTAAACTCCTCCCTCCCGGCTGTGACGTGTGACCTTTCACCCCGCAGAGCCCCACGTGCTGTGTGATGGAGGAGAGCAGCAGCGGAAACACGCGCAGGAGCGAAGAGATGAAGAAAGTCCGACAGAAAACTGTGAAGAAGCGGAGTAAAGAGGAGGAGGAAGAGGAGCAAGACGAGGTGACACAGACAGACAGACAGGAGGACAGAGAGACAGGAGGACAGACAGGAGCACAGACAGGAGGACTGGGTTAACTGGGGAGAAACTGGCAGCTAGCTGTTAGCATGCTAACAGGACGAGGCTACACCAAAACACGCTGCTGGAGATAAAACCGTGAATGTTGAGCGAGTGACGGCGCTGATGTTGAGATAAATGAGCCGAGCTGAAGAGCAGAACTCACCGAGTCCAGCTGCTCCGCACTGGACGAGTTGAAGCTTAAAGACAGGCAGAGCAGCTTAAAATGGTCAGATTCTCAATGGAGTTCTGAATGGATTAATCTCTCAGCCGACTGTCCTGGAAGTAAACATGCTAATCTGTGCTGAAGCTCGATGATAATGTTGTAAATGTCCAGTAGTGTTCAGTGTGCTGAGACACACCAACTCAAAACGGTCATATTCTGAGTGGGAGTCTGGTGCAGCAGAGTCCGGTTTACTTCAGTTAGCTAATGTTATACTGGAAGCTGCGGCGTTGTTAGCTATTAACAGTAACACTGTAGCATTAGACAACTAGCTAGCTAATAACAATGCTGTTTACAGTGTAGCTTTGCCTGTTAGCATGTTAGCCCTGCTGTTTACCTCAGGACATCCCCCCTCTGAGTAGAGCTAACACATGCTGCCAAGAAAGACTCACACCAAACTCCAGTCATAATCTGACAATTTAACAAGTTTGGTGTGTCGTAAAACAGTAACGGACCTATTCATGATCGATTCAACACTGTTCTGCACATTAGATTTATTTGTGTGTATTAATTGTTGCTGACAGAATCTGTCTTCACCTGTAACAGGTAACATCCAGTCTATATGTTTATCTTTTTATTCTGGAGGTGATGTCAAACAATTTCTCATATTTAAATATTTCATAGCTTCAATGGAAATTCTTCATAATGGATCTTCTTAAATCAGCAGATTTTTGTATGGAGTTTGGTGTGGTGCTCAGCAGTTTGAACCTGTTGGTTCTCTTCAGATCTTTAACTTCAACAAGAAACCAGCTGAGGAGGAGGAGGATGAAGATCTGTCAGACAGCGAGGACAGCGTCTACTCAGGACTCGAGGATTCTGGGAGTGACAGCGACGATGACAAGGAGGAGGAGGAAGGAGACGAGGAGGGATCAAATGATGACAAGGAGGAGGAGGATGGTTTGAAATTTGAGCCAAAGCAGACTAAACAGGTAGAGGTGTGTGTGTGTGTGTGTGTGTGAGTGAGTGAGTGAGTGAGAGACAGCTGATTGGCTGGTTGTGAACTTCACCTGTGTTCTGGTCCACCTGCAGAGAGAGGAGGAGGAGGAGGGAGGAGAGAGAGAAGAAGAAAAGAAAGAAAACGAGTACGAGCGAGACTCTTCAGACGAGGAGGTCAGATCAGTTCTTCTGTGTTCCTTCATGTTCTTAACGGGTTCTCTAATGTTCTACGTTCTGTTGTCTCTGGGTTTCACAACCTTCTGTCAGTTTGCAGGTGTTCTTCAGGGTTCTCCGCAATGTTCTGTTGGTTCACTAACATTCTTTGTCAGTCTGTAGAATATTATCCCATGGTCTCCAAAAGGTTCTGTCAGGTTCTTCATCAACCATCAGGCATTTTGTTCTGTTGGGTTCTGTCGGGTCCCGTGGGGAATGTTGCTCCGTCAGGTTTTTTTTTGTGCTAACTTTAGCTGTTCTCTGATGGTCTGTACTCTCAGGACATAAGGAACACGGTGGGGAACATTCCCATGGAGTGGTACAAAGACTTCCCTCACATCGGCTACGACCTGGACGGGAAGAAGATTTACAAACCAATCAGGAACAAGGACGAGCTTGATGACTTCCTGGACAAAATGGAGAACCCAGACTACTGGTGAGCCAGCTAGCATAATGCTAGCCCCTTCCATTTGTTTAAAGGTGGGATGCTAAAGCTGCTAACGTGCAGTTGTAACAGCACTGTGTCGTCCGCAGGAGAACGGTCCACGACAAGCAGACAGGAAGTGACATCGTGCTGTCGGACGAGCAGGTGGAGCTGGTGAACCGTCTGCAGCGAGGACAGTTTGGAGACATCAACTTCAACGAGCACCAGGTACGTGAGGTGACGCAGGCGAATCCCCCCCCCCCATCTGTTAACATGTTTTCTGTTCTAAGGTGAACCTTTTGTTAACGTGTCACACCTGTGTGCCCCACCCCACCTGTGTGCCCCGCCCCCAGCCTCAGGTGGAGTTCTTCAGCAGCGACCTGATGATCCACCCGGTCACCAACAGACCGGAACACAAACGCAGCTTTATCCCGTCGCTGGTGGAGAAGGAGAAGGTGTCTAAACTGGTCCACGCCATCAAGATGGGCTGGATCAAACCGCGGCGGCAGGACGACGACAGCAGGGGGCGCTACTACGACCTGTGGGCCTCCGAGGACGCGTCCATCCTCGCCAAGCACAGGATGCACCTGCCCGCCCCCAAGACCCCTCTACCTGGTCACCACGAGTCCTACAACCCCCCACCTGAGTACCTGTTCACCGACGAGGAGGTACGTCACCTGAGAGTTACCTGTCTCCCTCTATTCAGAGGACACCTGTCTGTCTACCTGTCTCACTCTATTAAGAGGACACCTGTCTGTCTACCTGTCTCACCCTCTGCAGCGTGCTCTGTGGGAGCAGCAGGATCCGTCAGACAGGAAGTTCCCGTTTGTTCCCAGGAAGTTCTCGAGCCTCCGTCAGGTTCCTGCGTTCTCTCGCTTCATCCACGAGAGGTTTGAGCGCTGCCTCGACCTTTACCTGTGTCCCCGTCAGAGGAAGATGAGGGTAACCACACACCTGAGACACACCTGAGTAACAACTCAGCACAAGCACTGTGTGTGTCAGCTACATATGATCAGTAACCTGTCTGTCTCTCTACCTGTCTGCAGGTGAACGTGAATCCTGAAGATCTGATTCCCAAACTTCCCAAACCAAAAGACCTGCAGCCGTTTCCCACAACACAGTCTCTGGTACACACACAGACACAGACACACACAGACACACACACACAGGTGAGTCCTCACTAACATGGTGTACCTGTGTGTGTGTGTGTGTGTTCGTTCAGGTGTATCGAGGTCACAGTGCTCTGGTCCGTTCCATCAGTGTGTCTCCATCAGGACAGTGGCTCGCTTCAGGTAACACTGTTTGTGTGTTTATGTGTGTCTGTGTCTGTCTGTCTGTCTGTGTGTGTGTGTGTGTGTGTGTGTGTGTGAAAATGAACAAGTTCCTCACATGATCAATATTACTCACCTGTCAGAATACTTATACTGTTTACTGTGTGTATTCAATTCAATTCAACAGGCTTTATTGGCATGACTGTGTGTTACAATATTGCCAAAGCAAAGGATTACAGAAAAAAGAATACATAGATAATTAATAATTAAAAAAAAAATTAATTAATAAATAAAAAGAAGGAAGGAAAGTGTGTGTGTGTGTGCGTGCGTGCGTGCGCGTGTGTGTGTATCAGTGTGCAGGTAAGAACCCAGTGAGGAGCAGCTGGCTCACGTGGAGGAGATCATGTCAGGAGGTGTTGTGCAGCTCTTCTCCTGTGGCAGCACTCACAGGCATTCACATATACGTACTCTCTGTGTGTACTCTGTGTGTGTACTCTGTGTGTGTACTCTGTGTGTGTACTCTCTGTGTGTACTCTCTGTGTGTACTATGTGTACTCTGTGTGTACAGGAAGTGATGATGGTTCTGTGAGGTTCTGGGAGGTGTGTTCATCTCGCTGTATGAAGACGGTTCAGGTGGGCGGAGCCGTGAAGAGTGTCGCCTGGAACCCAAACCCGTCTGTCTGCCTGCTGGCTGTCGCCCTGTAAGGACCTGATGACCCGTCTCTCTCTCTCTCTCTCTCTCTCTCTCTGATGACCCGTCTCTCTCTCTCTCTGATGACCCGTCTCTCTCTCTCTCTCTCTCTCTCTCTGATGACCCGTCTCTCTCTCTCTCTCTCTCTCTCTCTCTGATGACCCGTCTCTCTCTCTCTCTCTCTCTCTCTCTCTGATGACCCGTCTCTCTCTCTCTCTCTCTCTCTGATGACCCGTCTCTCTCTCTCTCTCTCTCTCTGATGACCCGTCTCTCTCTCTCTCTCTCTGATGACCCGTCTCTCTCTCTCTCTCTCTGATGACCCGTCTCTCTCTCTCTCTCTCTGATGACCCGTCTCTCTCTCTCTCTCTCTGATGACCCGTCTCTCTCTCTCTCTCTCTGATGACCCGTCTCACTCTCCGTTTCAGGGACTGTTTGGTGTTGATCCTGTCTCCGTCTCTGGCAGACAGACAGGTTGTCTCGTCTTCAGAGCGACTCCTGGCGGGTCACCAGGAGGCGGAGCCTACAGAGGGGCAGGGGGCTGTCACGTGGATTGAGGGGGAGGGGGAGGAGCTTAACCAGGGGATCCGTCTGAAAATACAACATCCCAAAGTGAGAGACACGCCTGTTTGATTGTTGATTCCTGATCAATACTTGACCACAACTAACTGATCAGTAATGATCTTTGCAGGCTGTTCACCAGGTGGTGTGGCACGCGAAAGGAGACTACCTGGCTTCAGTGATGCCAGATCACTCAAGCCACCTGCAGGTGTTCATCCACCAGGTGAGCCGGAGGCGGAGCCAGAATCCCTTCAGGAAGAACAAAGGTCTGGTTCAGTGCGTGTCCTTCCACCCTGTCAGGCCCTACTTCTTCGTGGCGACGCAGCGCTCCGTCCGCATCTACAACCTGGTCAAACAGGAAATGACCAAAAAACTACAGGCTAACTCCAAGTGGATCTCCAGCATAGCTGTCCACCCCGGGGGTAACCAGAATCACCACAGCACCAGAATCACCCCAACACCAGAATCACCCCAACACCAGAATCACCCCAACACCAGAATCACCCCAACACCAGAATCACCCCAACACCAGAATCATCCCAACACCAGAATCACCCCAACACCAGAATCACCAGAATCACCACAGCACCAGATTCACCACGACACCAGATTCACCACGACACCAGATTCACCACAGCACCAGATTCCCCACAGCACCAGATTCCCCACAGCACCAGATTCCCCACAGCACCAGATTCCCCACAGCACCAGATACACCAGATTCACCACAGCACCAGATTCCCCACAGCACCAGATACACCAGATTCACCACAGCACCAGAATCCCCACAGCACCAGATTCCCCACAGCACCAGATTCCCCACAACACCAGATTCACCACAACACCAGATTCACCACAACACCAGATTCACCACAACACCAGATTCACCACAGCACCAGATTCACCACAACACCAGATTCACCACAGCACCAGATTCACCAGATTCACCAGATTCACCACAGCACCAGATTCACCACAGCACCAGATTCACCAGATTCACCAGATTCACCACAGCACCAGATTCACCAGATTCACCAGATTCACCACAGCACCAGATTCACCACAACACCAGATTCACCACAACACCAGATTCACCAGAATCACCACTACACCAGATTCACCACAGCACCAGATTCCCCACAGCACCAGATTTGTTACCAGCTGATTAATCATTTTAAAGTCTAATTGGACAGTAATCGGGTGACATCAGTGCTGAGGGGCGGAGCCTCTGTCTCACCTTTCTGTCTGTCTGCAGGTGATCATGTGATCTGTGGGAGTTATGACTGCAGGCTGAGCTGGTTCGACCTCGACCTCTCAACCAAACCTTACAAGATGTTACGGTACGTGTTCAATCATCCTGATCAATCACCCTGATATCTGATCAATCAACCTGATACCTGATCAATCAACCGTAGCATTCCGGGTTCTTTTGGTATGTTTTAGACAGCGTCCAACTTTTAGGAATCAGCGTTGTACTGATACTGTTGATGGTTTTGATCATGTTAATCATATTGATCATAGTGATACTGTTGATGGTTTTGATTGATTCCTGTCTGCAGACACCATAAAAGGGCGGTAAGGGGCGTGGCCTATCACAGACATTACCCGCTGTTTGCCTCTGCATCTGACGACGGATCTGTCATCGTCTGTCACGGGACTGTTTACAAGTAATACACACTAATACACACAGTACTACACACAGTGATACACTCAGTACTACACACGGTACTACACATGGTACTACACACAGTACTACACACAGTGATACACTCAGTACTACACACGGTACTACACATGGTACTACACACAGTACTACACACAGTACTACACACAGTGATACACTCATTACTACACACAGTACTAAACTCAGTACTACACACGGCACTACACTCAGTACTACACTCAGTACTACACACGGCACTACACTCAGTACTACACTCAGTACTACACACAGTACTACACTCAGTACTACACTCAGTACTACACACGGCACTACACTCAGTACTACACTCAGTACTACACACAGTACTACACACAGTACTACACTCAGTATTACACACGGCACTACACTCAGTACTACACTCAGTACTACACACAGTACTACACTCAGTACTACACTCAGTACTACACTCAGTACTACACACGGCACTACACTCAGTACTACACTCAGTACTACACACAGTACTACACTCAGTACTACACACGGCACTACACACGGCACTACACACAGTACTACACTCAGTACTACACACAGTACTACACTCAGTACTACACACGGCACTACACTCGGTACTACACTCAGTACTACACATGGCACTACAATCAGTACTACACACGGCACTACACTCAGTACTACACACGGCACTACACTCAGTACTACACACAGTGATACACACAGTGATACACACAGTACTACACACAGTACTACACACAGTGATACACTCAGTACTACACACGGCACTACACTCAGTACTACACACAGTGATACATTCAGTACTACACACAGTACTACACACAGTGATACACTCAGTACTACACACGGTACTACACTCAGTACTACATTCAGTACTACGCTCAGTACTACACACAGTGATACATTCAGTACTACACACAGTGATACACTCAGTACTACACACGGCACTACACACGGTACTACACACAGTACTACACACAGTACTACACACAGTGATACACTCAGTACTACACTCAGTACTACACACGGCACTACACTCAGTACTACACAAGGCACTACACACAGTACTACACACAGTGATACACTCAGTACTACACACGGTACTACACACAGTACTACACACAGTGATACACTCAGTACTACACACGGCACTACACACGGTACTACACACAGTGATACATTCAGTACTACACACAGTGATACACTCAGTACTACACATGGCACTACACACGGTACTACACACAGTACTACACACAGTACTACACACAGTGATACACTCAGTACTACACACGGCACTACACTCAGTACTACACACAGTGATACACTCAGTACTACACACGGCACTACACACGGCACTACACACAGTACTACACACAGTGATACACTCAGTACTACACACGGTACTACACACAGTACTACACACAGTACTACACACGGCACTACACACGGTACTACACACAGTACTACACACAGTACTACACACAGTGATACACTCAGTACTACACACGGCACTACACTCGGTACTACACTCAGTACTACACACGGCACTACACTCAGTACTACACACGGCACTACACACAGTACTACACACAGTGATACACTCAGTACTACACACGGTACTACACACAGTACTACACACAGTACTACACACAGTACTACACTCAGTACTACACACGGTACTACACACAGTACTACACATAGTACTACACACAGTGATACACTCAGTACTACACACGGCACTACACACGGTACTACACTCAGTGCTACACACAGTACTACACTCAGTACTACACACGGCACTACGCTCAGTACTACACACAGTACTACACTCAGTACTACACACGGCACTACGCTCAGTACTACACACGGCACTACACTCAGTACTACACACGGCACTACACTCAGTACTACACACGGCACTACACACAGTACTACACACGGCACTACACTCAGTACTACACACGGCACTACACACAGTACTACACTCAGTACTACACACGGCACTGCACTCAGTACTACACACGGCACTACGCTCAGTACTACACACGGCACTACACACAGTACTACACATAGTACTACACACAGTGATACACTCAGTACTACACACGGCACTACACACGGTACTACACTCAGTACTACACACAGTACTACACTCAGTACTACACACGGCACTACGCTCAGTACTACACACAGTACTACACTCAGTACTACACACGGCACTACGCTCAGTACTACACACGGCACTACGCTCAGTACTACACACGGCACTACACTCAGTACTACACACGGCACTACACTCAGTACTACACACGGCACTACACACAGTACTACACTCAGTACTACACACGGCACTGCACTCAGTACTACACACGGCACTACACACAGTACTACACACGGCACTACACTCAGTACTACACACGGCACTACACACAGTACTACACTCAGTACTACACACGGCACTGCACTCAGTACTACACACGGCACTACGCTCAGTACTACACACGGCACTACACACAGTACTACACTCAGTACTACACACGGCACTGCACTCAGTACTACACACGGCACTACGCTCAGTACTACACACGGCACTACACTCAGTACTACACTCAGTACTACACACAGCACTACACACTGACTTCCTGTCTCACTTCCTGTCTCACTTCCTGTCCGCCCCCCTCAGTGACCTGCTGCAGAACCCTCTGATCGTCCCAGTGAAGGTCCTCAGAGGTCACGTGATCACTCATGACCTCGGCGTCCTCGATGTGACCTTTCACCCCTCCCAGCCGTGGATCTTCTCCTCCGGAGCTGACGCCACCATCCGCCTCTTCACCTAGCAACCTGATCTCCACCACTGGTATCCTAGCAGCCTGCCTGCCACTGACAGGTTGCTATGATACCACCCGCTGCCTTGATTGACCTTTGACCTTGTAACTTTTTTTTTCTGTCTGTTTTTAATTAAACTGAAACGTTTTGACCTGTTTGTTTGTTTGTTTGTTTGTTTGTTTGTAGCATCAGCTGCTGTTTGTTGTTACCATGGTGATTGTGACAGACAGACAGATGTGCAGCTGGATATCCACTGTGTGTGTGTGTGTGTGTGTGTGTGTGTGTGTGTGTGTGTGTGTGTGTGTGTGTGTGTGTGTGTGTGTGTGTGTGTGTGAGATCAGAATCGTTTGGTCTGACTTCATGTCGTTGATGATTATTGATCAGTGAATCACGGCTGAATTAACACTATTGATCAGGTGATAGAAGGCAGCATCAGTATGATGTCATCAGCCTGTGACAGTTCGGGCTTCATGGAGACGTTGAGGCCTCGTGCACGTAACATAACGTCCGTGCATGTGCTGCGTTCTGTTGCAAGTCAGAAGTTGATATTTCCGGTTTGTGTTCCTGACTTCAGTATAAAAGCTCTCAGAGCGTCTGCTCAGTAAACAGACGCCGGCTGCAAACAGCTGATTGAATGGAAAGTGTTGGAGCTTCACAGCAGCTGATTGAACAGGTAGAGACGGGAGGAGTCGCTCCGGACAGACTCGGAGACACTGTTGAGCACAGAGCAGCTGATTGAACAGGTAGAGACGGGAGGAGTCTCCGGACAGATTCGGAGACACTGTTGAGCACAGAGCAGCTGATTGAAGGTGAAAATGACAACTTCAAAGTTGATTCAGTCTCGTATTATTTTTAGAAGCTTATTTTTTGTTTGTTGTTTAATAAACGGAATCATTTAATTAGAGATGTTCGTGTTTTACAACATTCCTGTTTGTGAATAAAATGAAATAATGAAATGAATCAGATTTATCATCTGTTCCCATGGTAACCCTGTGTTAAATGATTCAAACACTATGAACTGTGGGTAACTCTCCACCAGAGGTCAGTCATGAGCTAAAGCTCTGTCAAGTGCAGGAGTTGGGACTGGGCCTGTCAGGTGTGCCAGGTGTGTGTTTGGATACAGACAGGAGCTCGTGCACACACGTCATTTTAAACTCCATTTTGCGTCAGGTTTTTCCGCTTTTATTTTGAAGGTTAAAGTTGGGTTTCCGGTGTGGCTGTTTGAGTTCAGCAGCTTCACAGAAGTTCACCCGATTCAATAAAACGTCCCTGTTCACCGGGTTCACGGCAGAACCAACAGGTCCATGTGTTCACCGGCAGAACCAACAGGTCCATATGTTCACCGGGTTCACGGCAGAACCAACAGGTCCATGTGTTCACCGGCAGAACCAACAGGTCCATGTGTTCACCAGGTTCACGGCAGAACCAACAGGTCCATGTGTTCACCGGCAGAACCAACAGGTCCATGTGTTCACCGGGTTCACGGCAGAACCAACAGGTCCATGTGTTCACCGGCAGAACCAACAGGTCCATGTGTTCACCGGCAGAACCAACAGGTCCATATGTTCACCGGGTTCACGGCAGAACCAACAGGTCCATGTGTTCACCGGCAGAACCAACAGGTCCATATGTTCACCGGGTTCACGGCAGAACCAACAGGTCCATGTGTTCACCGGCAGAACCAACAGGTCCATGTGTTCACCGGCAGAACCAACAGGTCCATGTGTTCACCGGGTTCACCGGCAGAACCAACAGGTCCATATGTTCACCGGGTTCACGGCAGAACCAACAGGTCCATGTGTTCACCGGCAGAACCAACAGGTCCATATGTTCACCGGGTTCACGGCAGAACCAACAGGTCCATGTGTTCACCGCCCCGCGAGCCCAGGTCCGAATCAAACTGCTCATTTGAAGAAAAACACATCCGGCTCGTAGAAGCTTTTAATTTGACAGTTCTGAACTCCACAGGATGTGACGTCATATTTTGTTCCTGCGGAGCGTCTGCAGTGTGACACCAACATGAAGAGTGACAACAGAACCACACCGAGCCGCGAGAACTGCGTTTATACCAGCTGTTACTGGTAAATACTGCAGTATTTATACTCTATAACACTACTGCGTAGTACTACAGCACAGTGCGGCTCCTGGACCTTTCCTCAGGGGGGCAGCTGTTCTGATGACTCAGATGAGCCGTTCAATGGCAGAATTAATAGGCAGCGAGACAATTGCCACGTTATTTTCTGGTCAACTTACATAGAAAACCACATGTAGCGGCTACAAGTTACATCCAGGAGTGTTCAACAAACCAAAAGATCAACAGAGAGACAAACTGTGAATCAGTTTACCTTCAGATATCTTTGAACATGGACGGATACGCTAATTACAAAGAGGACTACATATGAGTCAAAAACATTAAAAGTATTTATTTACAGTTCTTTAAAGTAGTTTTCTAAGTGCAAATAGTTTATATAAATCCAAATAAAGGGGTAGTGCATTCAAATTGCTCAACATTGCACAAACAATACTCTGTGTTTGCAGAAACAAACAGTAAACACAGTAAATGTACAGATGGCCACATCAGTAACAACATTTTAAAGATTTTGTGCAGCTTAATTATCTCTAAGTGCAAATGAAAGTGCACACATTCAACAGTGAACTATAAATACAAATATAATTTCTGGCCAATTGTATAGATTTGCAAAAATTAACATGAACAAAAATAAACAGATGAACCTATTGCCTGAAAGCAGCATTTGAATGGAAAAAATAACTATTTTGTGTGTGTGTGTGTGTGTGTGTGTGTGTGTGTGTGTGACAGAGAGAGAGACAGACTGAGAATGCGAGTGTCACTACATTACTTTCTGAGCAGCAAAGTGATCAGTAACCCTCTCATTGAAATCAGGCATGTTCCTGACTAGCTCCCTCTCCATGGAGAGCATGGCCAGTGCATTCAGACGTTCCTGGCCCAGTACATTGCGCAGGAACGTCTTGATGGTCTTCAGCGTTGAGAAACACCGCTCAGCTTCAGCCGTTGTCATGGGCGTGGCAATGAGAATGTTCAACAGAGCCACAGTCTCAGAACATGTCTCCTGGAGGTTGTCTCTCTGCAGAACCTGGTACAGTGCCAGAGCACCACAGCAGCCCTTGAACTCTGGATTCTCATAGATGAGAGACAGTTCTGTCCTGAGCTTTGCCTCGTTCAGCATGGGATATGCGCTCACACTGGCACTCAGAGCCTCGACAGGAAATGTACGGCAGTGCTGCTCAAACATCTCCGCCTGTAGCAGTGTGGCACTCACAAGGTGGTCGCTGAAGGAGAACCTTTGTTTGGCGTGAGCCAGGATTGTGTTGCAGATCTCCCTGACAGCTTCTGCTTCTCCTCTTCTCCCACGGCCCTCCTTGGTCTTGTGGTTCCTGCCGCTACTTCCTGCTGCTGTTGAGAGGAGTCTCTGAGGGCAAGCAGACCAAGAGTGTTAGTACATGAAAATATGAGTGCCTGGTAGCATTTAGAAAAGTGAAGAAAATGCTCATTTCAAAACACTAATATTTATCTAGC
Source organism: Pagrus major (assembly GCF_040436345.1). Classification (NCBI taxonomy): domain Eukaryota; kingdom Metazoa; phylum Chordata; class Actinopteri; order Spariformes; family Sparidae; genus Pagrus; species Pagrus major. The sequence goes on from NC_133229.1 coordinate 1,901,375, forward strand.
TATTATAATAATAGTATCTAGCTTTACTTTACGCATATACAGTCACCAGCCACTTAATTAGATACACCTGTGCAATCAAATTCAATCCATACAACAGCTGCTATAACTTCTGCTTTTACAAAGCTTATACATTTTCAGCTTTGACATTGTCAGAAAAGTGATAATTCTACTTTATCTTTATTATTGATGCTGCATTGGGTGGTGGTGGTGTACTGAATTGCATTATCTTGAAAAGTGTTTCTAATGAATGAATGAATGACTTTTATTATTGTGTCATGCATACTTGTATGCCCAGCCCGCATGGGCTTATAAGACACCAAGAAAACAAACCGGATCCAGAGCACATCATCAGCACATCAAAGAAGTAAGAAAAAAACAGGGGTTCAAAACCATTATCTATAAAAAAAAAAAGAAAGGGAAGACAATGCCAAGGTTCAAGAGGAATCATCAAAAATTAATTCAACAAATTTACCTGTCTTCTTTTCCAGGCTTGAGAAATAAAACTAGCAGTTTTAAACACATTGAAATTAAACAACCACTCCAGCTTCTGCTCATCAGAGCACCAAAATATTTCAGGGTTTTGTCCACAGATTTCATGAAATAATACCTCTCTCAAATCGTCATACTTTGTACAATATAAAAGGAAATGAGACTCACTTTCTACTTCATCTAGCTCACACATTTCACATATTCTATTCTCCTCGGGAATATTTTTAAATCGACCAACCTCAATGGCCAGAGGAAGAATACCAGATCTCAACTGTGCAACTAAAGATCTTTGACTTCTCTGTAAACGTGATGTAACATATAATTCAGGTCCAAAGTTAGATTTAATCTGCATGTATGTTCTTAATTTTGGTTTTAATAGAACATTTTCAAACCATTTCTCTTCAAATTTTAATAGAAGCTTATTTTTAATGGAGTTAACATTACAACACAAGTTATTCCTGTAAATATACGCCATATCCACCTCCTCAAAAATGGAGTAAATTTCTTTTGACCAGGGGGAACTATGTAATTTACTCCATATAAATACTTTTATATACTTTATGTTTTGTATGTTAATGGAGTGGACAAAATATTAGCAACACCAGTCTATATAATGCACTCTAATACTCCACAATCACCCACTATGACCTCAGTAATAAACAAAGTAGAATTATCACCTTATTGACATCAACAAAAGCTGAAAATGTATAAATTACATTAATGTAGATTTTGCAGCATGTCAACGTGAGGCATGATCTGATGAAACAGCTGCAGAAAAAACTGGAAGTCCTCATCCTGCAGCATCCTCAGGAAGCCAGATGCCTCCCTCACTGTGGTGCTGTCAAATGAACCCGATGTCCTGATGGATTCAAAACACTGCATGAGGTCATCAAGGTTCTCGTGCACAGTGTTGACGATCCTGCTGTTGAAGTTCCATCTTGTGGATGAAGCTCTTGGCAGCCTTCTTTCAACAATCTGGTCAAGTATGCTGGTGCGTTTTGGTGACCGGGTAAAAAAAGTGGCAATACCGCAGAGGTCCGAAAAGAAGACTCTCACTGCTGGGATGTGAGAAGTGGCCTGCTGCGTGATCAGATTCAGCTGGTGTGCATAGCAATGCACATAATGGGCATTTTTGAAATGTGCACGCACCTTCTGCTGCACACCAGCCCGCTCTCCCCTCATCACACCGGCTCCATCATATGCTTACGCAATGAGTTTCTCTCTGTCACCTTCGGAAAAAAGACCGTTCAGACTGTCCAGAAGCACGCTAGCAATTGACTCAGATGTTGCATCCATAACAGGCAGAAACTCAAAGAAATGCTCCTGCACCGCATGGTTTGAGTTGATGTATCTCAACACAAGCACCAGCTGCGTCTGTGTTGACACGTTGGTGATCTCATCCGCTTGGATGGCAACAAATTTAGCGGACTTTACCTCCTCCGTGATATGTCCCCTGATGACCGCTAGCATGCTTTCCAGGAGCTCATTCTGCACAGTCTTTGACGTGCCCTTGAAAACTGTGGCAGTTTTCAGGTGCTCCTCAAACGCCTCATCCAGCGTGCCACCAAGTCAACCAAGCCACGAAAAACGCCTGGCTTGTTGGAGGCCTCACTTTCATCTTCGCCTCGCAAAGCTAACTCAAACACTCCACAAAACTTGACACAGTCGATGAGGCGGGCTTGGATGTGTCGGTTCTTGCTCACCACATCGTTGTGACGACGAACCGCTAGCATGTAGCTCTCATCCAGCTGTGTTGTGATGTTCACCCGCCCAAACACAGAAAACTTCAGACAACTGTCCATGTGGGTCTTAGAGGAAAGATGATGCATGTCGGTGACTCCTGTAGTTGTCCATGCAGTGGTGTCTGCCGTGCTGAAACAGTGTGCAGGTGTAGCAGAGCCTGCTAGCCAGGTTTTCCGCTCATACCAGCTCCACGAAAATCCCAGATTATATGATTTCCCCCCCTTGGTAGAAACTTGTTTGATGTTTAAATTTGGTCTGGGAGGTCCTAATTGTTTCATTGCCAATTTATCTTCGTTACTACGACGACTGAAAGGGATTTCTTTCAGTGAAACCATCGAGTTGCTCCGTAAACTTGCCATGCTGACCTTTCATGTGACTAGCGCCGACTAGCGCGGTGGTTACGCTGGCTATGCTCACGTTACGTATGACGAAAGCACGTTAGGGCGAGCCCTCCCGGAACCCATAAAGAATGCATTGTAATGACTGAAATTCAAAAAAAACTGATTTTACATGAGAGCCTATGAGAGCAATCTGGGCGATTTTCAACCTGACTGAAATCGCCCAAAAGGGGCGGTACTTCACGGAGCACTGCCCTGCGCTGATTGGACAATCACATACAGAGCAGCTCAAACTGTCTTGACCTGTCACAGCCACTGTAACACTGTGGAAGAATATGACCTCCTCCCCCTCCTTTTTCCCCTTTGGTGGTGCGTCGCCCGATCGCCCTTATGAACAAACCGCCCATGCTACAACATGTACTCTGTAACGCTACTGCGTAATACTACAACATGTGCTCTGTAACGTAACTGCGTAATACTACAACATTTGCTCTGTAACGCTACTGCGTAATACTACAACATGTGCTCTGTAACGTAACTGCGTAATACTACAACATGTACTCTGTAACGCTACTGCGTAATACTACAACATGTGCTCTGTAACGCTACTGCGTAATACTACAACATGTGCTCTGTAACGCTACTGCGTAATACTAAAACATGTACTCTGTAACGCTACTGCGTAATACTACAACATGTGCTCTGTAACGCTACTGCGTAATACTACAACATGTACTCTGTAACGCTACTGCGTAATACTACAACATGTACTCTGTAACGTAACTGCGTAATACTACAACATGTACTCTGTAACCCTACTGCGTAATACTACAACATGTACTCTGTAACGCTACTGCGTAATACTACAACATGTACTCTGTAACGTAACTGCGTAATACTACAACATGTACTCTGTAACGCTACTGCGTAATACTACAACATGTACTCTGTAACGCTACTGCGTAATACTACAACATGTACTCTGTAACGTAACTGCGTAATACTACAACATGTACTCTGTAACGCTACTGCGTAATACTACAACATGTACTCTGTAACGTAACTGCGTAATACTACAACATGTACTCTGTAACGTAACTGCGTAATACTACAACATGTGCTCTGTAACGCTACTGCGTAATACTACAACATGTGCTCTGTAACGCTACTGCGTAATACTACAACATGTACTCTGTAACACTACTGCGTAATACTACAACGTGCTCTGTAACGCTACTGCGTAATACTACAACATGTACTCTGTAACACTACTGCGTAATAGGTTGCTGGTTCTGTAGGGTTCTACTGGTGTCTCACTTTTTCTGTTGTCTGTTCTTGTTCTGCAGTGAAGAAAATGTCTGGAAACTGTGTGAGTTTGTGAGAACAGAGAGAACCACACCGCTGGAGGAACTGTTTGTGGTTTTCATCTCTAATGAGAACAGAATGGTGAGAACAGGAAGCACTGACATGTTCTACAGAATGTGTCTGTGACACGTTCTACAGAATGTGTCTGTGACACGTTCTACAGAATGTGTCTGTGACACGTTCTACAGAATGTGTCTGTGACACGTTCTACAGAATGTGTCTGTGACACGTTCTACAGAATGTGTCTGTGACACGTTCTACAGAATGTGTCTGTGACACGTTCTACAGAATGTGTGTGACACGTTCTACAGAATGTGTCTGTGACACGTTCTACAGAATGTGTGTGAGACGTTCTACAGAATGTGTGTGAGACGTTCTACAGAATGTGTCTGTGACACGTTCTACAGAATGTGTCTGTGACACGTTCTACAGAATGTGTCTGTGACACGTTCTACAGAATGTGTCTGTGACACGTTCTACAGAATGTGTCTGTGACACGTTCTACAGAATGTGTCTGTGACACGTTCTACAGAATGTGTCTGTGACACGTTCTACAGAATGTGTGTGACACGTTCTACAGAATGTGTCTGTGACACGTTCTACAGAATGTGTCTGTGACACGTTCTACAGAATGTGTCTGTGACACGTTCTACAGAATGTGTGTGACACGTTCTACAGAATGTGTCTGTGACACGTTCTACAGAATGTGTCTGTGACACGTTCTACAGAATGTGTGTGAGACGTTCTACAGAATGTGTGTGACACGTTCTACAGAATGTGTGTGACACGTTTTTGGCAGGTTCTAAAGAACACGTGTCATGTTCTTTAGCTGAAAGTTCTGTGTGTTTTCCATCAGGTTCCACTGTGGAAGCAGAAGTCTGGACGAGGAGACCAGCCAGTGATCTGGGTCTGTGATGTCACTGCGTGTTTTCTGGTAGGGTGTTGAGGATAATGATGTCATTGATGATGTCATCATGTGTTTCAGGACTACCATGTGGTGCTGCTGCAGGTCCGTGTTCAGTCGGAGCCTCTGATATACGATCTGGACTCTGAGCTGTCGTTTCCCTGCAGCCTGCAGCTGTACGCAGTCCAGGCCCTCCAGTCAGACCACAACATCAAACCTGCCTACCACAGGTAACACACCTGCACACCACAGGTAACACACACCTGAACACCACAGGTAACACACACCTGAACACCACAGGTAACACACCTGCACACCACAGGTAACACACACCTGAACACCACAGGTAACACACACCTGAACACCACAGGTAACACACACCTGAACACCACAGGTAACACACACCTGAACACCACACCTGAACACCACAGGTAACACACACCTGAACACCACAGGTAACACACACCTGAACACCACAGGTAACACACACCTGAACACCACAGGTAACACACCTGAACACCACACCTGAACACCACAGGTAACACACACCTGAACACCACAGGTAACACACACCTGAACACCACAGGTAACACACACCTGAACACCACAGGTAACACACCTGAACACCACAGGTAACACACCTGAACACCACAGGTAACACACCTGAACACCACAGGTAACACACACCTGAACACCACAGGTAACACACCTGAACACCACAGGTAACACACACCTGAACACCACAGGTAACACACACCTGAACACCACAGGTAACACACCTGAACACCACAGGTAACACACCTGAACACCACAGGTAACACACACCTGAACACCACAGGTAACACACCTGAACACCACAGGTAACACACCTGAACACCTGTCCCTGACTGTGTGGAGGAAGTGACATCACAGCGATGTGTGTGTGCTCTAACAGGAAGTTGCGTGTGGTCCCTGCTGACAGCTTCCTGCTGAACTTTGGTTCTGATCGGTCTCATATGAAGAACCCTGATGGATCCTGGAGGATGCCCCCCCCACCATACCCCCCGATACACACCGCAGGTCACATGACACCTCCTCTTATGTTGTTGATATTCTGTTTGTCCTTTTTTAATGATGCTGCTCCTCATGCCTTTTAAAGGAATAGTTCACTCTAAAACAAAATTCAGTCATTATCGACTCACCCACACGCTGACGCTGCAATCCAAGTGTCCTGAAGTGGCGACATCCAGAGTTTACTGGAAACGACGTCATTTAGTTCATTTTACAGCCTAAACAGTCACTATGCTGTATCTGCCTGGAGGCACGCGAGTCCCCCTCACAGCGTTTGCACTACGGAAGCCGCGCCGGACAAGATGAACGAGACTCGCCATAGATACACACCGGTATTTACTTCCTGCTTTGAGCGACTGCGCGACACACAAACACAAGAGGGATCTGCTGCACTGGTGATTTGAAACTTTGACACTCACAGCAGGAAGTAAATATTAGCATAGTAGCACAATAGCATAGTGACTGTTTAGGCTAGAAAATAGGCTGTCATAGGCTAGAAAAATGTACTAAATGACGTCGTTTCCAGTAAACTCTGGATGTCGCCACTTCAGGACACTTGGATTGCAGCGGACGAGCAGTATGGAGGAATATTACAAAGTTTTTGTGTAGTTTTATGGACCTTTTCCTCTCGGTCGCCACTTATGCTCGTTATATGGATTTTTGCTGCCGGAGGGAACCCCGCGGGTCTCCAGCTGCACTCTGAGGAATAAGAAACTACACCGGACTCTCATCAGCATGAGGGTGAGTCCATAATGACTGAATTTTGTTTTAGAGTGAACTATTCCTTTAAATTGCCCCTCGGGGACAAATAAAGTGTTTTGAATTGAATTGAATTGAATCTAACATGTCGGCATTTGTGATGATGTCACCATGTGACCTCATGATGACATCACTGATGTGTTTCCTCCTCAGAGAGTCAGATGAACCTGGATGACTTCATCAGTATGAACCCTGCTGTGGGCTGGGGGCGTGTCTTCAGTCTGGACCACTTCCTGCAGAGATACACGGGAAACTCTTCATCATCATCATCATCATCATCATCATCGTGATCATCATCTTCATCTTCATCTTCATCTTCATCATCAGCAGCAGCAGAGTGTCCCCTGCTGACATGTAAACATGTTCACCTGTAAACACATTTCTATTTTTTACTTCCTGTCTTGAGCTGTGGGAGTGAACGTACAGCAGAGTCACCATGGCAACAAGTATCTGCTCGTTGTCTCAGTGTGATGATGTCACTGGCCTCAGTGTGATGATGTCAGTGTTCAGTCCGACTAAATTAAATTATTTACATTGAATCAAATATCTGTGTGATGATGTCATCTTTATGATGTCACTGTCAGAAATCTCTTTATGATGTCACTGTCAGAAACTTTTTATTACAGCTGATGAACAGAGTGTGTGTTTGTGTGTTTATATGTGTGCGTGTGTTTGTGTGTGTGTTTGTATGTGTGTGTGTGCGTGTGTTTGTGTGTGTGTGTTTGTGTGTGTGTGTGTTTGTATGTGTGTGTGTTTGTGTGTTTGTATGTGTGTGTGTTTTTATGTGTGTGTTTGTATGTGTGTGTGTGTTTGTGTGTGTTTGTATGTGTGTGTATTTGTGTGTGTGTGTTTATATGTGTGCGTGTGTTTGTGTGTGTGTGTGTGTTTGTATGTGTGTGTGTGTTTGTGTGTGTTTGTGTGTGTGTGTGTGTGTGTGTTTGTGTGTTTGTATGTGTGTATGTGTGTGTTTGTATGTGTGTGTGTGTGTGTGTGTGTGTGTGTGTGTGTGTGCAGGTAAGTGGAGGAGATCATGTCAGGTGTTGGCAGCTTCACATATTTTGCAGCAGCGGCACTTTTCTCTCCCAGTAGATGTTGTATTTTTTCTGTGTCTGCGAGTTTGTCGAAATTTGGGGTCGTGTGTGTGATTTTGTTGTAGAGTTGTGTTCTGATGTCTGTGTATCCCCTCCTCTCTCCCTCTCTCCCTCCCCTCCTCCCCCTCCCTCCCCTCCTCTCTCCCTCCCCTCCTCTCTCCCTCTCTCCCTTCCCTCCTCTCTCCCTCTCTCCCTCTCCTCCTCTCTCCCTCTCTCCCTCCCCTCCTCTCTCCCTCCCTCCCCTCCTCTCTCCCTCCCCTCCTCTCTCCCTCTCTCCCTTCCCTCCTCTCTCTCCCTCTCTCCCTCCCCTCCTCTCTCCCTCTCCTCCTCTCTCCCTCTCTCCCTCCCCTCCTCCCCCTCCCTCCCCTCCTCCCTCCCTCCCCTCCTCTCTCCCTCCCCTCCTCTCTCCCTCTCCTCCTCTCTCCCTCTCTCCCTCCCCTCCTCCCCCTCCCTCCCCTCCTCCCTCCCTCCCCTCCTCTCTCCCTCCCCTCCTCTCTCCCTCTCCTCCTCTCTCCCTCCCCTCCTCCCCCTCCCTCCCCTCCTCTCTCCCTCCCCTCCTCTCTCCCTCTCTCCCTCCCCTCCTCTCTCCCTCTCTCCCTCCCCTCCTCTCTCTCTCTCTCCCTCTCTCCCTCCCCTCCTCTCTCCCTCCCTCCCCTCCTCTCTCCCTCTCTCCCTCCCCTCCTCCCCCTCCCTCCCCTCCTCTCTCCCTCTCTCCCTCCCCTCCTCCCCCTCCCTCCCCTCCTCTCTCCCTCTCTCCCTCCCCTCCTCTCTCCCTCCCTCCCCTCCTCTCTCCCTCCCCTCCTCTCTCCCTCCCCTCCTCTCTCCCCCTCTCCCTCCCTCTCCCTCTGCATTTGGCCTACATCCAACGGTATACTCTGGTACCTGTAACACAGTATTTGTACTCTGGTACCTGTAACACAGTATTTATACTCTGGTACCTGTAACACAGTATTCATACTCTGGTACATGTAACACAGTATTTATACTCTGGTACCTGTAACACAGTATTTATACTCTGGTACCTGTAACACAGTATTTATACTCTGGTACCTGTAACACAGTATTTGTACTCTGGTACCTGTAACACAGTATTTATACTCTGGTACCTGTAACACAGTATTCATACTCTGGTACATGTAACACAGTATTTATACTCTGGTAGCCTACCTGTAACACAGTATTTGTACTCTGGTACCTGTAACACAGTATTTGTACTCTGGTACCTGTAACACAGTATTCATACTCTGGTACCTGTAACACAGTATTTATACTCTGGTACCTGTAACACAGTATTTATACTCTGGTACCTGTAACACAGTATTTGTACTCTGGTACCTGTAACACAGTATTTATACTCTGGTACCTGTAACACAGTATTTGTACTCTGGTACCTGTAACACAGTATTTGTACTCTGGTACCTGTAACACAGTATTTATACTCTGGTACCTGTAACACAGTATTTGTACTCTGGTACCTGTAACACAGTATTTATACTCTGGTACCTGTAACACAGTATTTATACTCTGGTACCTGTAACACAGTATTTGTACTCTGGTACCTGTAACACAGTATTTATACTCTGGTACCTGTAACACAGTATTCGTACTCTGGTACCTGTAACACAGTATTTATACTCTGGTACCTGTAACACAGTATTTGTACTCTGGTACCTGTAACACAGTATTTGTACTCTGGTACCTGTAACACAGTATTTGTACTCTGGTACCTGTAACACAGTATTTATATTTTCCATCAACACGATTTTCAAAATAAAATGAGGTATTAACAAAATAAATCAGTTTTATTTATAAATCACTGAACGAGTTGAAACAATAAATATTTAAATGTTTCCACGTCATGATTTATTACATCAGAGAATAAAACTGATGGTTCATTACGTCACACAGACACACACGGACGGGAGGAGCTTAGCTACTCATCAACACACACGCGCGCGCGCACACTCACGCACGGGTCGCAGCTGCCTGCGGACTGTTGTTGTTCAGCTCGACACCGAAGCTAACAGCTAACAGCTAACAGCTAACACAAACTGTGAAGATGTCGTCAGACTGACACGCGGCGCGACGCTCGCGCAGCTAAATTCTCACCGGTGATGTTCGTTAGCTCGGGTTAGCTCAAATTAACCCGGGTTAGCTGTCCCTCTCCGGGCTTTATGTCGTCGTTGTGGGGGACGACGAGCTAGCTAGCCGCTTAGCTCCGTTAGCATGTTCCAGCTAATCGACCAGTGTTATTGATGCCGGGCTCTGCTGGAGGAGACTGGTTAGCTGTTAGCCTTGGGTTAATTTGTATCTATAGAAATAGAGCTAGCGTATGTTGTCCAGTTAGTGTTAGCTAGCTGCTGTTGTAGTTAGCTTAGCTGTACGCTGTGTGTTGTTGTTTTAAAACGTATTCCGGGTTATTCCCGTTACGTGTCGCTGTATTCAGACAGCAGAGGTTTATCATCTGAAATGTCTGTTTAATGCTTCTGTTCTGTCGAGCTAACGCTAGCTGTTAGCCGCAGCTAACAGTCTCTGATGTCTTTGTTTCCATCGGGGGACAGTTTACGATGTGAAGCACGTTAGCTCTGACTGTTGGCTTAGCTTGCAGCCGGTTTATCCGTAATAGTTAAGGTTAGTGAGTTTAGCAGATGCTAAGCTTACAGCTAATTCAGTAGGACAGCTGGGGTCAGATTTCAGTGTTTGATTTGATTTGTCGGTGAAATGCAGCTGTCAGCTCGTCCAGCTGTGTGCTGACCTTCATCATCATCATCATCATCATCATCTGGAGACTTGAGGGTTACTATGGCCCTGAGATCAGGCTGCAGGCAGAGTGTCGTCTACCTGCTCATCCTCTCAGGTGAGTTCACCGGCTCAGGCCCAGCTCAAGGTTCTGAACTCATCCAGGCTGTCATTTATCATCATCCTGCTCATTAACAGTGTGGAAGTAAAAGATAAAGACATCACTTCCTGGTGTGTGACATCACTTCCTGGTGTGTGACATCACTTCCTGGTGTGTGACACCACTTCCTGTTCTGGAGTTTTGAACATCCGAGTGAAAAATATTTTGTGTATTTTAAGATGTTTTCTCCAAACAAAGATGGCGGCCAGACAAGACGTGAACTAAATACTTGTTCTGGTCTCAGTTCTGTTCTGGTCTCAGTTCTGTTGTCATTGTCGCTGTTACTTTTTATTATTTGAGATTTGTGCTGTTAAATGATCCGTCTGATTTAAATAATAAACCTGTAGAACATATTAATCAGAACCTCGGGTCCATGTAACATGTTAGGAGTTAAATCTGCTGTGAGTCATAAATAATTAAATTAAACGTGAATTTGGGTTTTTGTGTATTTTCATGTTATGTCATTCTGAGCATTAGCAGCAATGCTAACATTAGCTTCTTCCTGTTATTTGTCGCTGTGTGTTTCCCAGGATGCATTGCTGCGTCTCAGAGGAACGACAACGTCTACGTGTCCGGAATATCTAACGGTGAGGTCACAACCACGATGATGTCACAGCAGATAAACACCAGGAAGAGATAAACATCTAAAGTGGGGATGTAACTTCCTGCCTGCCTGCCTGTCTGTCTGTCTGTCTGTCTGTCTGTCTGTTTCTCTATCTGTCTGACTCTGTCTGTCTGCCTGTCTGACTGTCTGTCTGACTGACTGACTGACTGACTGACTTTCTGTCTGTCTGTCTGTCTGCCTGTCTGCCTGACTCTCTGTCTATCTGTCTGTCTGCCTGTCTGTCTGTCTCTCTGCCTGTCTCTCTGCCTGTCTGTCTGTCTGCCTGACTCTCTGTCTGTCTGTCTGTCTGCCTGACTCTCTGTCTGTCTGTCTGTCTGTCTCTCTGCCTGTCTGTCTGTCTGCCTGACTCTCTGCCTGTCTGTCTGTCTCTCTGCCTGTCTGTCTGCCTGTCTGTCTGTCTCTCTGCCTGTCTGTCTGTCTGCCTGTCTGTCTGTCTGACTCTCTGTTTCTCTATCTGTCTGACTCTCTGTCTGACTCTCTGTCTGTCTGCCTGTCTGACTGTCTGTCTGACTGACTGACTGACTGACTTTCTGTCTGTCTGTCTATCTGTCTGTCTGCCTGTCTGTCTGACTCTCTGTCTATCTGTCTGTCTGCCTGTCTGTCTGTCTGTCTGCCTGTCTGTCTGTCTCTCTGCCTGTCTGCCTGACTCTCTGTCTGTCTATCTGTCTCTCAGCAGACCTGCCAACATGTACGCATTTTGACCCTTTAGTACGCTGGTATGAGCTGCCGCTCTCCAGGCGTTTTGTTGCATTTTGTTGCTTTTTGTTTCATTTTGTTTCATTTTGTTGCATCTCGCAGTTCGCCGGTTTCAGTTTCTATGCAAGTTGAAACTATGAAGTTGATTCTGCTGCTGAGCCACGACAATCTGCGTGTAAGTGGAGTGAAAAGCTTTTGGCCAATCAGAGCGCTACATTTTAACAGCCTCGCCCACCTGCCTCTCCGAGCCAAATGCTTCGCGCGTTCAATTCAATTCAGTGCCTCAAGCGAGCCAGGCTGGCCGGATAACCGATCCCTCTTCGCCCGCTTGCTGTCGCTGCTAATCGCCTGCGTCCCTACGGTTCTCAGCCAATGCAAACAGCATTGAAAAGGTAAAATTAAGACGTTGAGTTTACCCGACGGTGTTGTTAACCACTCGTCAAAGTTACCGTTCAACGATGTTGTGTGTGTGTTGCAAATAGTAGGCTAACTGTAACGTTTCCCCGAATCCATTACTGCTACAGACAAAACTGTAGGCTGAACCGCCTCAAAAAAAGGTTCGGAAAGCACAAAGATTTCTTGACAGCTATCGGGAGAGATGGCCTTGCCTCCACATGTCCAGGCTGCCTCATCACGCGTTCTGCACCGTGTGCAAGACAGACATTGACATCAGTCACCAAGGGGCAACAGGTAACGAACACAGTCCCACACACGAATAATCCCCACCCCCCAAAACATAATGATATTAAAAATAAAAGGATGATAAGAAAAAAACGTTCATAGTGTCAATAGGCTAGCCTATCACACCCGCCATCCTTCCCATTAGTGGGGGGCAGGGGTGGTTCCTCATATGGGCAGTATGTGCAGCCGCCCAGGGCGGCATGAGCGCCTGTAAAAAAAATAAATAAATACCGAGCGGACAGTCGCCCACAGTAACCGGCTCTGTAGCAGCCACCTCTGGGCTTATCTCGGCGGATCGACCCCGGTGCTGACCCGTACCGGCTGCCCTAAATTTGTTTGCATTAATTTCCTCCGGTTTTTGTATTGCTCATTTCCACGTCAAGCCGATATGTCATGTTGCCGTGTGGAGAGCGGGCGGCTGGGCGTCCTCTGTGTTGTAAAGGTGCGTCTGCTGCTGCTGAGAGTCTCACATACAGAGGCTGTGGAAGAAGAGGAGGGGGAGAGGTTCACCTCTGGACCTCAGGGGGGGCAGGTTTTAGACAGGCTGGGTGCTGATTAACGTAAGATAAATAAATAGAATAATTACAGAACAGGATTTAGGTTGCAGTTAGGCTATTTTTTTTTTGCCTAATTGAATTTATGAATATTAAAAATGACCATGACATCATAACAGGAGTCCAGCTGTGACAAGCTACTGTAGCTCACGTTAATGATGCATAGCATCTAGGCCAATGTGATGGCAACTGACACAATAGGCATTTAATGCAAAGTCACCCTTTTTAAAAGCCTATCTGAAATTATCTGAGCCATGTTAATTATTGGCCTATAATCGTGTCTCTGCCAGGCTTAAATCTTGTGCTTTTGTAGTAGTTGCTTTAGGCCTATTTAAAGTTGGTGCTTTAAGAGTAAATCATTACTTAGACTACTTTGTTTCCCTTCAGTAATCAGAAGAAGGCTATGTGTTAACCTGGTCTGACTCACATCTTAAACACAGAAGTACTTATTTATTAGCTCACTCCGTTTCCTATTAGTTAGACTAACGAAAATATATGGGCTCAAAGTATTGGACAGGATATAAGATAACATTTGTGTAGTTTCACTACATATACAGCCATTCATCCACTCCCTTCCTCTACACATAGGAGGTAGTGATGAGCCAAACAATGTAGCTGAATATAAATTACATGTTTCTAGTTTTTCTTTGAATGAAGTGTGTGTGTGTGTGTGTGTGTATATTATGTATTATGGTGTTAGGTATCTCACTGGTGGGTGGGCTGTCGGGGTGGGGGGGGGTCTGTCTCTGCCTGTCTGTCTGACTCTCTGCCTGTCTGTCTGTCCAGCCTGTGGCGAGGTGGCGGAGCTCCTCCGGGCCTCCAGCGGTGTCATCACCAGCCCCGGTTGGCCCTTTCAGTATCCGGCCAGACTGAACTGCAGCTGGAACATCAGAGCCCGACCTGGCGACACCATCACCATCAGGTGACAGACGGCCTGTTTCCGTGGTTTACGGAACCAGAACCACGCTGTCTTCTATTTAAATACGCAGCATAAAACCTTTAACAATTTGTTCTTCTCGTCTGTCGTAGTTTCCAGGACTTTGACCTTCAGGGGTCCCACCGCTGCTCCTCAGACTGGATGTCCATCAGCAGCTACAGGAGCCTGGACGGGCTGCGGGTCTGCGGGTCGTCCCTGCCGCCCCCCTACATCTCGTCCCAGGACCACGTGTGGATCCACTTCCACTCTGATGACAGTCTGACGGGGAAAGGCTTCAGACTGTCCTACATCACTGGTGAGGACGCAGGACAGCTCGCAGCTCGTCCTCTGCTGTCATGTAGCCGTTGTTTACAGAGCGGCAGGATGACATCACTCAGGATGAGTGTCAGCTGATCCATGAACCCTGAAGGGACTGAGGTGAAAATGTGAGAGACATTCCATCAGACAGTTAGTGATCAATATTCCTGTGCCGTTGCAGGTAAGCCGGAGGCATCCAGCTGCGACGTGGACCAGTTCCACTGCTCTAATGGGAAGTGCGTCCCGGACTGGTGGCGCTGTAACTCCATGGACGAGTGCGGAGACAACTCAGACGAGGAGCTGTGTGTGGACTCGCCCTTCTCCTTCCAGCCCTGCAGCCTGAACCAGTTCCCCTGCCTGTCCCGCTACACCCGCATCTACACCTGTCTGCCCCACAGCCTGCGCTGCGATGGCAGCATCGACTGTCAGGTAACAAACCAGTTCACCCAGTTACAGACCCGCGGGCCGCCCCTCAGCTCAGACCAGCTGAGAGTCCGTTATAATATCAGCTGCTCAGAACTGTTCAGATTTTACTGATCAATACAGATCGATCAATCATTAATGTTTCACACACGGCCGACTGACTGATGGTGTCTGGACTCAGCTGCTGCTCCTCCACGTCTGAACGAGCCATCGGATCAAGATCCATCCTGGGCCGAGACCCGGGGCAGACCCAGAACTCACTGGAGGGATTATATATCTCATCTGGCCTGGGAACGCCTCAGGATCCAGTGGGTCCTGGTCTGCACCGGGTCTCCTCCTCCACAGGGAGTCCAGGAGGATTCAGGAGCAGTGGTTCTCCTCTGAGTCCAGACACCACCAGAGACCAGGACCACAGCTGAGGACTGTAACAGACCAGGACCTGGAACAGAGAACCCTAACCCTCAGCTAATCCCTCTGAACCAGGACAGTCCGTTACAGCACTTGGATCTGTAATCCGCCTGCTGATCTGAGAGACAAATGTCCTCCGGTTCTGCCTCCTACGTTCAGGACCACGGTGACATCAGTCCTCCTCAGTGGTTCTCCTCCCTGCTGAGATGGTCCTGGACTGGACCCTGCAGGAACAGTTTCAACACGTCTCATTTGTTTGTATCTTGTTTTCTTCAGGACCTCGGCGATGAGATCGACTGTGACGTTCCCACGTGTGGAGAATGGTTGAGGAACTTCTATGGTTCCTTCAGTTCTCCAAACTACCCAGACTTTTACCCTCCAGGAAGTAACTGCACCTGGCTGATCGACACCGGAGACCACAGGAAGGTACCTGACCTCCGTCCAACACCACACCTGGTGGAGAATTCCCATGAGCTCCTCCCTGAAAGCTGCAGTCTTCTTCCTCCTGCAGGTCGTCCTCCGGTTCACAGACTTCAAACTGGACGGGACCGGTTACGGTGACTACGTGAAGGTCTACGACGGCCTGGAGGAGAACCCTCGCCGTCTCCTCAGGGTTCTGACCGCCTTCGATTCCAGAGCGCCAGTCGCCGTGGTGTCATCATCCGGCCAGCTCCGAGTTCACTTCTACGCCGATAAGATCAATGCGGCCAGAGGGTTCAATGTCACCTACCAGGTGTGTTCTTAAGGTGGACTGGTTCTGTTTAACTTGGTTCAACTCTCCCTCCGTGTTCTTAAGGTGGACTGGTTCTATTTAACTTGGTTCTGTTCTCCTTCCATGTTCTTAAGGTGGACGGGTTCTGCCTGCCGTGGGAGGTTCCCTGTGGGGGGAACTGGGGCTGTTACACCGAGCAGCAGCGCTGTGACGGGTACTGGCACTGTCCGAACGGTCGTGATGAGCTGAACTGTTCTTCGTGTCAGGAGGACGAGTTCCCCTGTTCCAGAAACGGAGCATGTTACCCTCGATCCGACCGCTGTAACTACCAGAACCGCTGTCCCAACGGTTCTGATGAGAAGAACTGCTTCTTCTGCCAGCCGGGGAACTTCCACTGCAAGGTACCAAATGTCTGCTGGATGAAGAACCTCACAAATGTTCAGTCAACTGACTGTACGGTCTGCTTCAGGTCCATTTACTGAGGTTCTGTAGTTCTGTTTGTTTTTTGAAGGACCAGAGCACAGCGTTAATCTACGGCACTCAACAAGTATGATGTCATCCAGAAGTGATTATTGATTATGGAACATGAAGCTGAAGCACAGAAAGATGTTTGATAAATAACCTAAGAACAAATGAACACGTCCTCCATGTTCTCCACGTCCTCTGTTCTCCACGTCCTCTGTTCTCCACGTCCTCCATGTTCTCCACGTCCTCTGTTCTCCACGTCCTCCATGTTCTCCACGTCCTCTGTTCTCCACGTCCTCCATGTTCTCCACGTCCTCCGTGTTCTGAATGTTTGTGTGTTTGACCTTTGACCTCTTGCAGAATAACCGCTGTGTGTTTGAGTCGTGGGTGTGCGACGCTCAGGACGACTGCGGCGACGGCAGCGACGAGGAGAGTTGTCCCGTCATCGTCCCGACCAGAGTCATCACCGCCGCCGTCATCGGCAGCCTCATCTGTGGCCTCCTATTGGTCATCGCCCTCGGCTGCACCTGCAAACTCTACTCATTGCGCATGTTTGAACGCCGGTGAGGACAGACGCCTCTGATTGGTCATCGTTCTCACTGTTGTTGCTCAGCTGTAATTGGTCCTGATGAGCTGTGATTGGTTGTTACAGGTCGTTTGAAACACAGCTGTCCAGAGTGGAGGCAGAGCTACTGAGGAGGGAAGCCCCGCCCTCATATGGTCAGCTGATCGCCCAGGGACTGATCCCACCTGTGGAGGACTTCCCAGTGTGCTCTGGGAGCCAGGTACACACCTGTCTGTCTGTCCACCACCCGTCTGTCTGTCTGTGTTCTGTATATAAATGTTTTTTCAACAGAAAACTTTATTTAAAATTTGTATATTATAATAATATATAATATATGTTATTTAATGTTTGTCTCTGTGCGTCCTCAGGCGTCCGTCCTGGAGAACCTCCGTCTGGCTGTCCGCTCTCAGCTCGGCTTCACCTCCCTCAGACTCCCCTCTTCCAGTCGTCATAGCAACCTGTGGCGCCGTCTCTTCACCTTCTCGCGGTCCCGGCGGTCCGGATCTTTGGCTCTGGTCTCCGCTGACCTGGAGGACAGTGCTGGTACTGGGAGCACTGGGAGTTCTGGTTCAGACCTGCTGTCTCCAGACTCAGATGACACGGACACGGAGGGCGAGCGGGGGAGAGAGCGCGGCGTGGGCGCAGTGGGTGGGTCTGTTGCCTCGCTGCCTCAGAAAACCCCGCCCTCCACCGCTGTGGAGGCTGTGGTATCCATGACAACGTCAGCGACCTCCTTGACCCCAACGCCCGGCCGCAACAGAGGCTGTGACAGGCCCAGAGAGACACCGCCCCCCTCCAGCCCTGTTGCCGTAGTAACCTCCAGTACGGATCCAGAGTGTCATAGTGATGCCACAGAGCTCCAGGCTCCACCCACCTCCGCCCTGCAGCGACTGGCCCAGAACCTGCACCGCCTGGCCAGGAACCTGACCAGAACCAGCCATAACCACCAAAACCAGACCTGGACCAATCACAGCCCACTTCGCCAGCTGGAAACGGGAAGAGGTGGGGCCGAGGCTGCCGAGCGACGAGGAAGCGGAGAAGAAGAAGAAGATGTGGAGCTCCTGATCCCCATCTCCGACTCGGATTCCTCACCCTCGGTCAGCGACGTCCGACAGCCCCTGCTGGAGCCACACCCCTCCTCCACCACAGGCCATGCCTCCCGCCATCACCATGGGAAAAGCTGTCGAGGAGGGCGGGACGGCCCCTGCGAACACTGCGGGATTGTCCACACGGCTCAGATCCCTGACGCCTGTCTGGAGGCCACGGGCAAGACGGAGAGCAGCGACGATGAGCTGCTGCTGCTCTGCTAACGAGCTAACATGCTAACTGACGAGCTAACACTAATACCACAATGATCCAACACTTACAGCTAGCTAACATGCTAACTGAAAGGTTATTACTAAGGTTATTACTACCCTGACCCAACACCTACAGCTAGCTAACATGCTAACTGACAGGTTATTACTACCCTGACCCAACACCTACAGCTAGCTAACATGCTAACTGACAGGTTATTACTACCCTGACCCAACACCTACAGCTGGCTAACATGCTAACTGACATGGTCTGGTAATTCTGCTAATACTACACTTCTCTACTCTGTTAGCTAACGAGTCAGCTGATTGGCTTACACCTCCAATATTACCCTGACCCAACACCTCAGACTTCAAACAGCTAGCCAACATGCTAACATCTCATACTAACTATAATCAGCAAACAGGCTAACAGATTAGCCTGGGTAACAACCAGCCTTAATGCTGACACTTAAACTGGATAATCTAACACCGGTTAGCATATGTTAGCATATGTTAGCATGTTAGCTGGATTAATGGTTAGCTCTTAATAATGTCAGAGATGAACGGACCAATCAGAGACTGAGGGAAGTGATGTCACTGATTGAATTCTGATGCTGGTACGACTATGAAAACTCTCCCCTGTTGTTCCTCCGGTCCGTCCGTTAAAGCGTTCCCCTCCTCCCTGCAGGCAGACGGTACTACTTCATGAACGCTGACTTCCTGCTTGTTGGTAGAACTGTAAAATGTGTCCTGACAGAACAAACTGATGGTTCCGTACTGAGAACATAAAACTCTGAACCAGGAACACGTAACAGTTTCATTTGTCCCCATGTTGTGCTGGTTGTTGAGTCCCTTTAAAGAATGAGGAGGGTCATGTGACCGATGGAGATAGCTAAAGGTACTGACCTCTCTGTCTGTCTGTGTCTGTGTGTGTGTGTGTGTGTGTGTGTCAGATGTGACGATCACCTCATCAAACATCCTCACACGTTTTAATTGATGAACTTCTGTATCAATACGTGTTGAAACTGAAGCACAAGGACACAAACTCCCACTTCAGCCATCCTTTATAAAACCATCCTCACAGCTGTTTGCTAACGACTGATGCTAATGCTGTTTGCTAACGACTTATGCTTATGCTGTTTGCTAAGGACTGATGCTAATGCTGTTTGTTAACGACTGATGCTAATGCAGTTTGCTAAAGTCTGATGCTAATGCTAGGTGTGCTACCTCCATAGGTCATGTGACCCTCCTCACAGGACATGGTTCTGGTTCCCACCTGGTGTTTAATGTTGGACTTGTTTGGTTCTCTGCCTGGTTCTAAAGGGAAGACTAGGTTCTAGACTGTTACAGAAAAAGTTCTGACTGTTCTGTCTGAGAAGAGAGAATATAAGAGCAGCTTAAAGAACTTTACGTGTGTGTAAGGTCAAAGGTCACGAGTCGTCTTTACACGACACACCCTGTGACATCATTTCCTGAACAGAACTGTCCACTTCCTGTTTCTGTCCTCAAACTGAAGCCATTGAACCGGACCGTCTGTATTTATGATGTTTGTTTTTGGTACTCCGCTGACCTGGTGTGACTCTGTGTATTTATTATTATTATTATTGTTATTAATATTACTGTGCTTATCATTATTATTATTCTGTTAATTTGTTGTTGTGTTGTTTTTCTGACCTGCATGATTCAAATTGTTTGGTGTTTAGTTTTTCTTTGAGTCTGTAAAGTAAAAAAAACTGTTTAGCTGCACTAAAGATTAAAGTTCCTGTTTCAGTCTGTTGACTCACATCCAGTTTATTATATATTTATATATATACACTGAACAAAAATATAAACACTTTTGTTTTTGCTCCCATTTTTCATAAGCTGAACTCAAAGATCTAAAACTTTTTCTATATACACAAAAGATCCATTTCTGTCAAATATTGTCACAAATCTGTCTGAATCTGTGTTAGTGAGCACTTCTCCTTTGCCGAGATAATCCATCCCACCTCACAGGTGTGGCATATCAAGATGCTGATTAGACAGCATGAATATTGCACAGGTGTGCCTTAGGCTGGCCACAATAAAAGGCCACTCTGAAATGTGCAGTTTTGCTTTATTGGGGGGTCAGAAAACCAGTCAGCATCTGGTGTGACCATCATTTGCCGCATAGAGTTGGTCAGGTTGTTGATTGTGGCCTGTGGGATGTTGGTCCACTCCTCTTCAATGGCTGTGCGAAGTTGCTGGATATTGGCAGGAACTGGAACACGCTGTCGTATACGTATCGTATACGTGTCCTATCCAGGGACAATAAAAGGCCACTCTAAAATGTTCAGTATTATCACACAGCACAATGCCACAGATGTCGCAAGTTTTGAGGGAGCGTGCAATTGGCATGCTGATGCAGGAATGTCCACCAGAGCTGTTTGCCGTGAATTGAATGTTCATTTCTCTACCATAAGCCGTCTCCAATAAAGCAAAACTGCACATTTCAGAGTGGCACTTTATTGTGGCCAGCCGAAGGCACACCTGTGCCTAACCCTATCAGACCCCCCTTTCGTGCAATAATTTCTGTACAATAACACATATACAGTCCTCTACATTTATATTTATTTTATTTTATTTTATTTTATTTTATTTTTATTTTTTTTATTTTATTTTATTTTATTTTATTTTTATAAGAGTTTATTGTGAACTGGATGCTGCTGGAAATTCAATTTCCCTGAGGGAGTCATCCCAAGTCTAACCCAACAATCAACAACCTGACCAACTCTATGAGGCAAATGGTGGTCACACCAGATGCTGACTGGTTTTCTGACCCCCCCAATAAAGCAAAACTGCACATTTCAGAGTGGCCTTTTATTGTGGCCAGCCTAAGGCACACCTGTGCAATATTCATGCTGTCTAATCAGCATCTTGATATGCCACACCTGTGAGGTGGGATGGATTATCTCGGCAAAGGAGAAGTGCTCACTAACACAGATTCAGACAGATTTGTGATTATTTGACAGAAATGGATCTTTTGTGTAAATAGAAAATGTTTTAGATCTTTGAGTTCAGCTTATGAAAAATGGGAGCAAAAACAAAAGTGTTGCGTTTATATTTTTGTTCAGTGTATATACATAACAGTGATGTTTATTTAACAGTGACGTTTATTTAACGGTGACATTTATTTAACGGTGAAGTTTATTTAACATTGAAGTTTATGTAATGGTGACGTTTATTTAACAGTGACATTTATTTAACATTGAAGTTTATTTAAAGGTGACGTTTATTTAACATTGAAGTTTATGTAATGGTGACGTTTATTTAACAGTGACGTTTATTTAACATTGAAGTTTATTTAACATTGAAGTTTATTTAACATTAAAGTTTTTTTAACGGTGAAGTTTATTTAACATTGAAGTTTATTTAAAAGTGACGTTTATTTAATGGTGACGTTTATTTAACAGTGACATCACTGCTCAGATCCTGATGATGTCACAGTGTCTCCCTCTGCTGGTCAGACTTCAGCACTTCTCTCTGAGGACACCTGAAGCTCTCTGCAGTCAGGTGAGTTTCATCTTTGACTTGTTTTAATTTTAATTCAGGACGTTAAAAAAAACATGATGAAGAGAATAAAAATAAATGAACATGAGTGTGTTAAAGAAAGTCAGAATGTTTGAATTAATCCAATCAGCAGTTTACATATTTAAATATTTAATGTTGACTTGTGACCAGAATCACCTTCATCAGTTCACAGTCTGATGGTGTTCAGTCTGATGGTCTTCAGTCTGATGGTGTTTACAGTCTGATGGTGTTCACAGTCTGATGGTGTTTACAGTCTGATGGTGTTCACAGTCTGATGGTGTTCAGTCTGATGGTGCTCAGTCTGATGGTGTTCACAGTCTGATGGTGTTCACAGGCTGATGGTGTTCAGTCTGATGGTGTTCAGTCTGATGGTCTTCAGTCTGATGGTGTTCAGTCTGATGGTGTTCAGTCTGATGGTGTTCACAGTCTGATGGTGTTCAGTCTGATGGTGTTCACAGTCTGATGGTGTTCAGTCTGATGGTGTTCACAGTCTGATGGTGTTCACAGTCTGATGGTGTTCAGTCTGATGGTGTTCACAGTCTGATGGTGTTCAGTCTGATGGTGTTCACAGTCTGATGGTGTTCAGTCTGATGGTGTTCACAGTCTGATGGTGTTCACAGTCTGATGGTGTTCAGTCTGATGGTGTTCACAGTCTGATGGTCTTCAGTCTGATGGTCTTCACAGTCTGATGGTCTTCAGTCTGATGGTGTTCAGTCTGATGGTGTTCACAGGCTGATGGTGTTCACAGTCTGATGGTGTTCACAGTCTGATGGTCTTCAGTCTGATGGTCTTCAGTCTGATGGTGTTCACAGTCTGATGGTGTTCAGTCTGATGGTGTTCACAGTCTGATGGTGTTCAGTCTGATGGTCTTCACAGTCTGATGGTGTTCACAGTCTGATGGTCTTCAGTCTGATGGTCTTCACAGTCTGATGGTGTTCAGTCTGATGGTGTTCAGTCTGATGGTGTTCACAGGCTGATGGTGTTCAGTCTGATGGTGTTCACAGTCTGATGGTGTTCACAGGCTGATGGTGTTCAGTCTGATGGTGTTCACAGTCTGATGGTGTTCACAGGCTGATGGTGTTCACAGTCTGATGGTGTTCAGTCTGATGGTGTTCACAGTCTGATGGTGTTTACAGTCTGATGGTGTTCAGTCTGATGGTGTTTACAGTCTGATGGTGTTCAGTCTGATGGTGTTCACAGTCTGATGGTGTTCAGTCTGATGGTCTTCACAGTCTGATGGTGTTCAGTCTGATGGTGTTCACAGTCTGATGGTGTTTCAGTCTGATGGTGTTCAGTCTGATGGTGTTCACAGTCTGATGGTGTTCACAGGCTGATGGTGTTCACAGTCTGATGGTCTTCAGTCTGATGGTGTTCACAGTCTGATGGTGTTCAGTCTGATGGTCTTCAGTCTGATGGTGTTCACAGTCTGATGGTGTTCAGTCTGATGGTGTTCACAGGCTGATGGTGTTCACAGTCTGATGGTCTTCAGTCTGATGGTGTTCAGTCTGATGGTGTTCAGTCTGATGGTGTTCACAGTCTGATGGTCTTCACAGGCTGATGGTGTTCACAGTCTGATGGTCTTCACAGTCTGATGGTCTTCAGTCTGATGGTGTTCACAGTCTGATGCTCTTCAGTCTGATGGTGTTCAGTCTGATGGTGTTCACAGTCTGATGGTTTTCACAGTCTGATGGTGTTCACAGTCTGATGGTGTTCAGAACCAAACAACAGAAATATTGTTTCAGTGCTTCTTTGCACCCCATGTAAATACTGAAAATATGTTTTTTAGTTTGTTTATTTAGTCTATTTTATAAAGTTTGATGATGTCATGTGATGATGTCATGTGATGATGTCATTTAGAGTGAAAAACGTAACTTTGTCTCTTTCCAGGATGTTTGGTGGGTCAGGATCTCATCACAACACATTATAACAGCATCCATATGATTATAAACAGTCAGCTGAGACATGTTTAGATTAACAGGAGGCAACCGGGGGAAACACATAGATCTTAACGTCATGGCGTGTACCACCACGCCACTTTTGGATCCACAGCGCCAGCGTGCTGTATGAACTGACACGCCAGAGCTGCTTGGTTCTGTGTGAACCTTCACTGAGGTGATGATGTGGGTCTTCAGTCATCGGTTTAAATGAGCCAACTGCTAGAACCTTTGTTGAACCATCAGAATCGTGTTACCTGTAGAACCTTCACAGAACCAGAGTTGTATCTGTGATCCAAGCAGAACCTTATCAAGCAGTCAATGTGGTACCTGCAGAACCTTACAGAACCATTCATTTAGAACACATTTTTCTGCATTGAGAATGATTTTATTTGTCATGTTCTTTACAGTTGTTCTTATGTTCTAATGTTCCATGCAAAAACATAAAGTCTCCAGACCGCCATGTTTCTGTGTCATCATGGAAACCTGGTCTATCATTCTGGACATGCCTCTAACAGTCACGTGACTCCTGAGGAGCTGCTGTGATTGGCTGGTAGCTGCAGGTCACACAGCCTCTCTTCTCTTTTCTTTTCCCAGCATCCTTTGCCGCGCTGCTCCGTCCTCACTCAGAGAGTCACTTCCTGATTGAGCATCAGGGGGCGGAGCCTTCCTCTTCCTCCCAGTGACATCACAACAGTGATGTCATCATGCAGCATGCAGCAGCAGAGGAGGATCATGGGGCTTTTTTAGGCTCCGCCCAGCAATGTGTCCCCTCCTGTACACTCCAGGCTCATTGCTATGGCGATACTGTTGGTCCGGCCCCCTGACGCTAAGACTTGCTGCCCTCTGTCTCCTTATTGGTCAGTGGGGCCAAAGCAGGGTCCACCAATGAGGTGGCAGGAAACAGTTTAAACCAGCCAATCACCATGTTTGACAGGTCTAGATCGTCCAATAGGATCTGAGCAGAGCCCATGAAGGATTTATGATCCATCCGACCGTAGTCGCCCCACACGATGATCTGCAGACAGGCAGGTGAGACAGACAGGTCAGAGAGACAGACAGGCAGGCAGGTGAGACAGACAGGTCAGAGAGACAGACAGGCAGGCAGGTGAGACAGACAGGCAGGCAGGTGACACAGACAGGCAGGCAGGCGAGACAGACAGGCAGGCAGGTGAGACAGACAGGTCAGAGCGGCAGACAGACAGGCAGGTGAGACAGACAGGTCAGAGAGACAGACAGACAGACAGACAGGTCAGAGAGGCAGACAGACTGGCAGGTGAGACAGACAGACAGGCAGGTG
Source organism: Pagrus major (assembly GCF_040436345.1). Classification (NCBI taxonomy): domain Eukaryota; kingdom Metazoa; phylum Chordata; class Actinopteri; order Spariformes; family Sparidae; genus Pagrus; species Pagrus major. Next base: position 1,926,454 of record NC_133229.1, read on the forward strand.
AGACAGATACGTCAGAGAGACAGACAGACAGGCAGGTGAGACAGACAGGTCAGAGAGGCAGACAGACCGGCTGCGACTCACAAATATCTGAAGCATTGAATGCTAATGTTAGCGAACGCTAACAATTTGTTTTACATTAAATAATGTCCCGACAGATTTTCACTGTCCGTCATCTTCTACAGGAAGTGATGAAATGAAAACAGTCTTATTGGTTCTGGATCATCAGAACCCTGAGTGAAGCTGGTGTATGACATCATTAAGACAGAAATGAGTTTGTTTCAAACTGATCAGTGAGACCATCGATCAGTGAGACCATCGATCAGTGAGACCATTATTCACGTGACGTTTACCTGCAGAACTTTTCCTTCTGGGTTTTCCTCAAACTGCAGCTGTTGTTGATAAAGAGGGTCGAGTGTTTTTCTCGCCAGACGAGTTCTTCTCTTCAACACACACTTTCCATTATCCATCAGGTACACCTTCACGTATGGAGCTACACACGCACACGCGCGCACACACACACACACACACACACACACACACACACACACACACACACACAGTGTGAACAGGTGAAAGTAGTTTGTGTGAAACAAAAACAGGTGTAGGTGGGTGATCAGTAATATCGTTGTCCACCTCCTCTGTTCAAAGACGGTCGTTCCAGTTTGACATAGATGGATTCTTTTACTCTGCTTTCAAACCATCTGTCTTCTCTGGACAAAATGTTTACATTGTTGTCCTTAAAGGAATGATTTGTCTCCTTCAGATGTAAGTGGACAGCAGAGTCTCGACCTAAGGAGTCTTTAACACCTCAGGTCAAGACTCTGCTGTCCAGGTGGCCTACGACACCCATCACCCACCTACAATACAGTACTGAGTTCTCTCCCCAGACAGCTAAACAACCATTCACACCTGGGCTCACCTAGCCTTAGCAACCCACATGAAGGCCGGTTGGGTCAACGACCCACAAGTGGCCCTAACGACACTGAAACTCAGTTCTCACAAGTGGCCCTAACGACACTGAAACTCAGTTCTCACACGTGTCCTTAATGGCTCTCTAAGAACAGTCCCACACTCTGTAACGACACTCCCATACTATGTAAGGACACTCCCATACTCTGTAAGGACACTACCGCACTCTGTAAGGACACTCCCACACTATGTAAGGACACTCCCATACTCTGTAAAGACACTACCGCACTCTGTAAGGACACTACCGCACTCTGTAAGGACACTCCCACACTATGTACGGACACTCCCACACTATGTAAGGACACTCCCATACTCTGTAAAGACACTACCGCACTCTGTAAGGACACTACCGCACTCTGTAAGGACACTCCCACACTATGTAAGGACACTCCAATACTCTGTAAAGACACTACCGCACTCTGTAAGGACACTACCGCACTCTGTAAAGACACTACCGCACTCTGTAAGGACACTACCGCACTCTGTAAGGACACTACCGCACTCTGTAAAGACAATACCGCACTCTGTAAGGACACTCCCACACTATGTAAGGACACTCCCATACTCTGTAAAGACACTACCGCACTCTGTAAGGACACTACCGCACTCTGTAAAGACACTACCGCACTCTGTAAGGACACTACCGCACTCTGTAAAGACACTACCGCACAGAGTTTAAAAGCCTGCAGCTCCTCCAGTTAGTTAGGACTGAGAACTTTCATCATCAGTGTGTTACACAGTGTGTATCAGTGTGTATCAGTAGCCCTTTTTACACAGAGACTCCACATTATCGCTGCAGCGGTGGTTCGCCAATTCTCCGCCGTTGTTTGTTCACACAGAACCAAGCAGCTCCGGCGTAAAGACGCACCAGTGTGTAATTCACACAGAAAGCCAGCGCTGCGGATCCAAAAGAGGTGTGACGGTACACGTCATGATGACGACGGTACACGTCATGATGATGATGTGTTTTTTCAACGTGTTTCCCGATGTCCTCCTGTTAATCTACACATGTACCTGCTGACTGTTTATGATCATATGATGCTGTTATAATGTGCTGTGATGAGATCCTGACCCACCAAACATCCTGGAAAGAGACAAAGTTACGTTTTTCTCTAAATTACATAATTACATAATCACCATCAGTAAACAAGAAGCTGTCTGACTCTGTCACTCGCGGGGAGGGAGGCTGTTTTCGGGGGGAAAGTTCACTGAAGTCTCGGTCGGGAGGGCTGACTGTCACCATGACAACAGTAACTACAACAACACAACAGTGAAGGAAACAAAGACATGGTGAGTTCAAGTTTTTTGCCGGGGACAGACGCTGTTTTTGGGGCAGAAATGTGACGAAGAGTCGGTAGGACAGACAGGATGACAAACAGGAAGACAGACAGGAGGACAGACACTTCTTCACATATAACTGCGGTATTTTTTCCTCATATAAGTTGCCAAAGACACGTCCAGTTACTACGTTACTGTTGTTTGGTCCTGTAGCGTTGCTTTGTGGGACATTTCTTTATTTTGTTGAGTGAAGGATCTGTTTAGTTATCAGATCAACACGTCCTCGCTCTGCGCCGCCGGCTTATCCATTCACACAGGTTCAGTTCGCCAATACTGCACCTCTGACTCTACCTCTGATACTACCTCTGATACTACCTCTGACTCTGCCTCTGATACTACCTCTGACTCTATCTCTGATACTACCTCTGATACTACCTCTGACACTACCTCTGACTCTACCTCTGATACTACCTCTGATACTACCTGACACTACCTCTGACACTACCTCTGACACTACCTCTGATACTACCTCTGACACTACCTCTGACTCTACCTCTGACTCTACCTCTGATACTACCTCTGATACTACCTCTGATACTACCTCTGACTCTACCTCTGATACTACCTCTGATACTACCTCTGACACTACCTCTGACTCTACCTCTGATACTACCTCTGATACTACCTCTGATACTACCTGACACTACCTCTGACACTACCTCTGATACTACCTCTGATACTACCTCTGACACTACCTCTGACTCTACCTCTGACTCTACCTCTGACTCTACCTCTGACTCTACCTCTGACTCTACCTCTGATACTACCTCTGACTCTACCTCTGATACTACCTCTGACACTACCTCTGACACTACCTCTGACTCTACCTCTGACACTACCTCTGACTCTACCTCTGACTCTACCTCTGATACAACCTGACACTACCTCTGATACTACCTCTGATACTACCTCTGATACCACCTGACACTACCTCTGATACTACCTCTGATACTACCAGACACTACCTCTGACTCTACCTCTGACACTACCTCTGATACCTCCGGAGGCACATCAGAGGTGCAGCGAAATTTCACCCTTCGCCGCATCTGAGACTTTCACACAGAGGACGATGCGGAGAATTGGCGCAGGATCCCTGCACTCAAAGGGCAGCGTGGATGGGGCTAGTGTGTATCAGTGTGTATCAGTGTGTGTATCAGTGTTACCTGGAGTGTTCTTGTTGCCTTGTTTTCCCACCAGCCCTCGCGCTCGGATCACCTCCACGTCTAGACGCTCCTTCCTGTACACCATCCCAATCTGGATGTCACCTGACCAACACACAGCCAATCAGAGCAACTCATGTTATGATGTCACAGGTAACAGTCAGACAGTTTCATCTCAGGTATTCATATATATATTAGGAAAAGGATAAGTATTATAGGAAAAAAATTAAATATCAATGATTATGTAGAGTAGAACATAAAGTATAAAGACAGTTTTGATTGGTCATTACCCATAGGGGGCGTGGCCAGAGTCTGCCGTCCAGCCAGCTGGGCGGGTCCTAATCCCTCCAGGAAACCAGTGAACTGTTTGTCTGACGCCAACTTCACTCCCGGAAATATCAGACTGAAGATACAAACACATAAATACATTCATCACAGAGAGAACAATTAAATACTCATGAGAGAAAATTTAAAAATATTATTTGTAATAATAAATATTGTCTAAAAACACTAAAACATCACTCCTCTTTTTAATGCAATTTTAGCATTAAAAGGAGTGACGTATCAGAGAGAGGAGTGACCTATCAAAGAGAGGAGTGACGTATCAAAGAGAGGAGTGACGTATCAGAGAGAGGAGTGACGTATCAAAGAGAGGAGTGACGTATCAGAGAGAGGAGTGACGTATCAGAGAGAGGAGTGACGTATCAAAGAGAGGAGTGACGTATCAGAGAGAGGAGTGACGTATCAAAGAGAGGAGTGAGAATAGAGACAGGAGCCATTCTTACGCTCCAGGTTTGGGATCCTCTGCGTCGGGGTCGCGGCTCAGCTGTCGGGTGAAACGCGATTTAAACTCGACGGCCAAACCGGTTTCTACACTCCTCTGGACAGGAAGTCTCACCACTTTCTTCTTCTTCTCCTCCTCTGGATGGACAGAAGGGGGAGAGACAGACGAAGAAGATGAACAGCTGGTAAGTGATCATGACTGAATATCTGCAGTCATCTAATCCATAAAAGATTATTCAGTTAAAAATAAACATCATCAACCAATCAGAGCTCTGAACAAACTTGAACCGAATTAAGACGTCTGGAGGTCGTCGGAAGCAGAATGATAAAATACAACACTGTGTCATCGGTATATAACTAAATATTAAAGCACCAGGAGGCTGAACACTGATCCTCCACCTCAGGATTTAAACCATCACTGCTTCTGGATGCTGCCACTGGTTAAAGTGGGACTGACCCTCAGGGTTGAGTTGGGAGGCGCTTTGACTCTTCTTTCCCAGTCCGACCATTCCCATCATCTTCGCTCCAAAGCTTGAGCGTCGTTTTTTGTCGTCATCGTCATCGTCGTTTCTCCCCAACGAACAAATTTCTCCTCCGACACTCGATGACTTCGTGATGGGAGCTCCGGACGCCGACGCTGCCCTGCAGAAGGAGAGAGGAACACCTGTCAATTACCTCGGGAGGGGCGTGGCATGGGTAGTGGGGGGGCGGGGGGTCATTACTGTTGCTATGATGATAGGTCTGGAGCACCTCATTGGTCTGTCTCTTACTTTGCAGGTTCAGGCTCCGACTCCTCTCCTTCCTCCACTGATTCGCTCTTTTGCAGCACAGCTCCACCCTCAGCTGCCCCCACTACTTCCTGTGTTCCCTCTGACCCCGACCCCACCTCCACTGATTGGCCCTGCAGAGCCTCCACCTGACTGTGTCAGCCAATGAGAGGAGAGAACAGCAGCATGCAGACAGATTGATGAAGAGTAACGAGATCATGCTAACGTAAGAAAAAAATGCTAACACACAGAACAAACGTGAATGTAAACATGCTAACATGTGAACTTAAACATTGCTAACATTTGAATGTAAATATGCTAACATTTGAACATATACATGCTAACGTGCATGTAAACATGCTAACATGTGAATGTAAACATGCTAACGTGAACATATACATGCTAACATGTGAATGTATACATGCTAACCACTGACTGAGGCATTGTGGGATGTATGTTTAACGGGGGCACACGACATCACATGCACCGTGAACACTGTGTTGTTTCCTGTGGTGCCCCCCTCAGGACAAACATGTATTAATCGCTGTAGCCTGTAGAGGTCACTTTACTGTGAAACAGGAAATGAATCCTGGTCTGTGATTGGCTGCTGATCTCACCTGATCCTGCTGACAGATCTGATGTCAGTGGACATGGCCGACACATCGCTGACATCACTGTCTGATGACTTGAAGGACAGACTGTCCCTCATCTGCAGACAGGACAGGTGGACAGGTGAGCAGGTCTATGACATCATCAGTGACGTATGCGTTGTGTTACGTGTTTTATGTTTTGTTCGGCTCACCTTTGACGGATCCTTCATCACACCTGCAGAGGGAGGAGGAGAGGTTATTACATCACGATGCTGTCATAGTTTTGGTTAGTTTGACAGTGATGTCACTTTAAAGTATTTAAATGTCAGACATCACTCCTCTGATGTCTGACATCATCAGACGGACCTGATGTCACTGTAATTATAAATTTCTGACATTAACACGAGAGCTTTCTGAATTCTGTTTTCAGCCTCAAATTGTGAAAAAGATTTTCAGTTTCTGAGACGAAGACGAAGAGAAAATCTGCTGATGAGTAAAAAAATATAGAAGAAATAAAAACAATGTTCAGCTGCCGACACCTCGCCTTCACGTGACGACAGAGGACGGACTGAAGACAGAAGGACATCGACCGACAAACAATTTACAGACACATCAAAGAAGAAAGAATGAAAGGATGGACGAATGAATAAAAAAGAGCAGGAAATCCAAACCAAACTAACTGATCCACTTCCTCTAATCATCTCATCGGGTGACTAACAAGTCTCGTCAGGGGACTAACAAGTCTTTACATTAACAAGTCACATGACTCAACTCTCTACAGGGGGAGGGGCTACCTGTCTGGGATGGGTGTGGCTAACAGGTGGTACCATACCATTGGCTGTTTTCTTCTGCTGGTCCTCCCATGTGACCTCTACATCATGGCAGAGAGAGATGATTGGTCAGACTACCTGTCCAGCTGAGCACCCTGACACAAACCAGTTAAACCAGTAGGACGAGTCACATCCCAGTTACAGCAACGCCATCAACAATCCACCTGTACGAGTGTCACCTGAATGCATCATCACATCCACCTGAGACAGACTGACCTTTTCTAGTCCCTCCAGGTGTCGCGGAGCGTCTGTCTGGTTCTGACACACACAGGTGGGATGTGATGTCATCAGAGTGATGTAATGAAGATGAACACAGGAAAGAATGAGTGAACAGTGATGATGGAGAATTGATTACTGGTTCTACTGGTTCTACACTGATTAAACATCCACACACATCAAACCTGTGATGTACACACCTGGAGTCTGTGGAGGCGGGGCAGGTGAAAGGGCAGGTGAAGGGGTCGGTGTTGGGGCAGGTGTTGGAGCAGGAGGAAGGGCAGGTTCAGGAGGTGGCTGTGATTGGACTACAGAAGCTGGAGGCGTGCCAGCAGCTGGGGGCTGGGCTGGAGCAGGTGCTTTGGCTGGGGGCGGGGCTTGATTTTGTGATGGAGCAGGGGGCGGAGCTTGGGACACTGTTTGGGAAGGCAAAGGTGTGGATTTGGGTGCAGGTGCAGGTGCTGGTGCAGGTATGGGTGCAGGTGCAGGTGCTGGTGCAGGTGCAGGTGCAGGTATGGGTGCAGGTGCTGGTGCAGGTGCAGGTGCTGGTGCAGGTGCAGGTGCAGGTGCTGGTGCAGGTATGGGTGCAGGTGCAGGTACAGGTGCAGGTATGGTTGCAGGTGTGATTGCAGGTGCAGGAGGAGGGTGGGGTTGGGTGGTTACAGGAGGAGGCGGGGCTTGGATTTGTATAAGAGGTGGTGGTTGATGATTGACAAGGGGGGGGGCTTGTTTGTGGAAAGGGGGAGGGGGCTGATGGTAAGTGGGCGGAGCAGTTGCGGTTGACACTCCTGCAGTGGGTGTGGCTAAAAGTGATGGACGACAACAATTAAAAAGAAAATTTGAGTGAAAAGAAACAATGAGGTGATGAATGATCACATGATCAATGACTCAACAGGTAACCAATCACAAGGCTACTTTTCTACTTCTACTATTACCTTTTAAAACAACAAGAACACTGATAAAGTCTGAGGTGTGAGGCCTGACGGTGAGCAGGTACCTGAAGCACCAGAAGGACTCAGGTGTTTCAGGACCCGCCTCCCTGAATCAGTCGGAGAACCACTTCCTGTTTGGTTTGTCCACTGACTGACCAGCTCCGACTGTTCCGTCATTAGAGGGTCGTGGCCAAACACTGAAGCTTCCAGGGGTTTTGTGGAGACTATGTAGAGTCTGAAGGTGTCAGTCTGCTTCAGACACTGGATTAAAGGACAGTTGTGTCCAACAGTCTCACTCACATGTTGTGATTGGTCCAGTATGTGAAAGTGGGCATGGTCTGAACTTCAAGTGTCTCCACATTTGAACTATTCATAAAAAGTCTCAGAGTTGTTGGAGACTGATCAATGAGTCTGAACACTGATGACCAACAGGAAGCTCACCTGACCTACACTCACAGGTGGAGCAGCACCACCTCCACCTCCTGGCCAGGTCCAATGCTCACCTTCCTATCAACCAATCAAATAAAGCTTAATTGTCACATACACAATCACACACAGTACAACATACAGTGAAGTATGGTCTCTGAATTCATCACAACCTGAACCCTGGGAGCACTGGGAGCACTGGTGCCGTGAGCCTGAGTCCATTTCCACACCCAGACAAAGTCACAAATATGTGACATCAACAGTGGCGAATATTTGCCTTTGTTCACGTCTATTTTTTTGTGATCAGAGGGGAAAATAAAACATTCGCATCCGGTGGTGAAATAGAAAAACCACATCCTGGCTCTGCATTGAGTTCAACATTCATGTCCTGTTGCATTTACCTGCATCCCGGTGTGACTGAACATTAAACCTGACAAACACACCGACTCCACAACCTGCCCCAGCTGGGATGGAACCAGGACCTGTCAGTCCTACTGACCCGCCTCATGTGATCTCACAAATATGATCCCGCTCCGCTCGGCTCAGATTGCACATTTGGGATGAACAGAGCTCAGCTGCTGGACATAAAGAGTCGGATCAATGCATCCTCTGACTGACCACCTGGGTGCATCCCTCCCAGAACTGATCCAGGAGAAGCCCCTGGTCTCCAAGAAGCTTCACAGCTTCATAAAGGAGGTCTGGCTTTCACCTGAGACCAAATTCTGTTGGATGACCAACAACACAGCTCCAGGGTCCTGGAGGTAACAAACCCGATCCATTTTTGGAGATAACCCCAGTGACAGCTGGAGTTTCATCCTTATCTCTGGGACTGGGACCAGGACCAGGACCAGAATAAGAGGCAGAAAACAGATGAGTGGCTGGAAGAGACAGACAACACCTTGACATTTTCAGATTGAATCTGACGTGTTTGAAACAGACTGAGACCTGAAGAGCATCCTTGGACAGAAACCTGGACCCTCTGGAGGGACTACATCTCCCAGTATGCCCCAGCACCACCCACATGTGATGAGGATGTAGTTTATGTTCCAAAACACAAACTCTTACCTGCTATCAAACAAGTACAGGAAAAAAACTATGAGTACTAGCAGGTTCTCCTTTAAATGTCCTAGTTCTAAGTTGAAGAACATCACTCAGGTGTTAAACTACACACAGTGTGTACCTGTCTGCACACAGTCAGAGGGTTCTCCATCTGAAAGACAGAACCCACTGTTAGACCACCCCCACCTCCATGATTGTTCTTTCAGATATTTCCTCAAACTAGCTCAGATCCTCCTGATGAACATCTGTCTGTCTTTATGTTGATGATTCACAGCTGGACCTAAGTAGAGACCAACAAATGGACTCATGAACCGGATGTCTGCTTACTAACAGTCTGCTCACAAATTTAACATTCTCGTTTGGTTTCTAACAACACGAGACAAAAAACAGAAGTATTCAACATTCTGAACAAGCTGCCTGATGAATCTTAAATGTCTTTTTAAATCTTATTTACTTTGGCTGAATGTGTCCTTGTATTCTTGTGATCTCGTGTTCTTGTGTTCCTGTGATCTTGTGTTTATGTGATCTTGTGTTCCTGTGTTCTTGAGTTCCTGAGTTCTTGTGTAAGGGTAAAATAAATAAACAGCACAGATGCTTTAACTGTTAGTCCTCCTGCTCAACTTCATGTGAACACAGCAGAAGCGTCACCTGACAGGTAACTGATGGACTCACTTCTGTCCCCAGTTCCTTTAGGCGGGATGATAGGCAGCTGGCGGCCTCGGCGGCCGCAGACCGGCGTTCCTGACGGACTTGTCTGAGTTGATCCACCTCGCGCATTTGTCCTGAAGGAAATAAAAACACAGGACTCAAACTACCAACCTGAGAGGAGGGGAGCAAGGCAGCAATGGCACAGTCAAAGGTCAGAGGTCACAACGGTCTTAGTCGTTGGTGATGGAAGGTTAACTAGGCTATGCTACGCTACATTGGCTAACTTAAAGCTAGTGGATAGTAAATTCTGTTACTTATGTACTTTTCTACAAACTGGTGGAAAGATTCATTGAGATCATCTGCAGACGTCTTTTTAAAGAAGAAACAACACAATCGTCCACTGAAACAGTTCAACATCAGAAATAAAACACATCAGTTTAATACACTCAGGGCTTATTTTAGCTCATGTTAGCTAACGTTAGCCAATGTTAGCTAGTGTTAGACACAGATGTTGTATAAATGACATCACTGGGTGTGACGGTTGGTTCACATGTTAGATACGACCTTTGACCTTCAGTCTGTCACCACATAGAGGCTGTTTAGTTAAATGAAACTGAAAAATCTGTTTTAGACAAAAACTCTTCAGGAGCTCATGCAACACAACAAACAGACAAACAAACCAAAAAATTCATTCAGAAAATTTAACAGAAACAAACATGCACAAAAGGAAAATAAAGGTTTTTTCCACAGACAGACGGCAGGTAGTTAGTGGTGTGATGTCACTGTGAGCCAATCAGGAAGCAGAGGAGGAGGGGTTAAAATATAAGGGGTGTGGTCAGAGCTGCTTCCTGACTGGTCGGCTGCGGGTCACCTGGTCTGGGCAGGTGAGGGGGGGGCAGAGCGTCTGGACCTCAGGTGGGAGGAGTCAGCTCTATCTGTGGAGTGGGAGCGCGTGTAGACAGGTCGGTCGGCCATCGCTCGCTGGTCGGCTGACCGAGAGCGACTGTAGTAATCCTGCCGGTCCATCTGCCGACTGTACCTGCACATCACCATGACAACAAGTCACCTGCAGGAGGGGTTAGTTAGTCACCATGACGACTTTTGGCTTGTCGTACCCGTTGATGGCTTTGAGGTGATTATACAGGAAGTTTAAGGCACTGAATAACTGAAGTCACCAACACCAACAAAGAAGAAAATTGAAAGGAAACCTGAAACATGGGACTTAATTTCCCATGAGGCCTCAGCAACACAGCAAGGGATGCTGGGAGAGAAATGAGGGAAGGTCTGAGGCCGCTCTCAACAGAGAGTCTGACATCATCAGCTCAGGTGATCTAACACACCTGTACACCCACTCTTTGACACCATCAGGTCTTTACTGACATTTGGAAGCATCACTACAGAAAAGGTCAATGGAAAAAAACCCTCTAATTTAATTTCACAGGTAACTTTTTATGACTGAGATGGTTTTTGTCTTTTTTGATAAGAGTTAATCGATTCATGTGAGAAAGAAACAAATCAGTTCTGATGTCGAGAACGTCATGTGACTGATCCACGTCATGTGACTGATCTACGTCTTGTTTGGTTTTTTCCTCTATAACATCCTGTTGGTGAACTTTTGAGTTGTAATATTTTATCACAGCACCGGTGTACAGGTGAGTTTAATCACCTGAGTCCAGCTGAGGTGGTTCTATATTTAAAGTTGATCTAAGGAACGACCTTGAGGAAGAATGAGGACTAAGGAACTGCTAATGTTTTCTAAATCTACATCTGTACCGCTGTCTGAAGGTCAAACTGTCTGAAGGTCCACCTGTCCGTCTATTTACCTGAGGAGTTCCTCATCGTAGGCATCAGGTTCGTAGGGGAAGTCAGGGATGAAGTCCTGACTGAAGAACAGAAACACGTCAGAACATGGTAAATCCTCACTGACCTTTGACCCCAAAACACCTGCACCTGTAAAGGTGAGTTCTCTGACTGACAGATTACCAACGAGCAGGTCGTAAATCTCTTTACTGAGTGCAAACTGACAACATCATCCTCTAACACTATATTACCCATCAGCCCGGGGCTCACCTGTAGTCCTCACAGTTTCCATTCATCATGTTGTTTGTCCACGGAGTCTGGTTAAAATGTCTTCCAGAGAAACACACAGACGGACATGAGAACTTGGATCCTGCATGCACTGTCACCACTGACACTAATACCTCTTTTCCACTGGTCAAAAATCCCACTTAAATCCGCTCAGATCGGCTTTTGTGTGCAATGTGAATGTGTAAACTTTGCATTTACATCCGGGTCAGTTGACTCTGCAGTAGAACCAGATTTGTATCACCTCGGCTCAGCTCGGCTTTGATCTAAACGTAAGACCCGGCTGAACATGCTGAATTCTGCCGTGTGAAGTAAATAAGGAAGGAATTTGTGATGTGGTCTATTAATGACGTTTTATTACTGGACTCGGTGTTGGAGGTGGAGCCCCATTCATTCCTATGAAAGCTGCTCAGTGACGTTCTGAAGACAAAAAAGTTCGACTTCCCAGCTATGAAAATACCTGGATCGCCAACCGAGCTATCTTTCGGTTTAGCACCTGGCTAACTTAAAGGGGGATAAAATAATTTAATGGTGTGGCTCTTCTAGACATTACAAATGTTACTGGACCGAATGGCTCAGATTCTGACAGTGAACGAGGAATCTCGCGGGTGTTGTGATGCTCAAAAGAATGTATCCACCGTTTTACAGACGCTTCTTTCACAATGAGTCTATTGTTGTTTTCTCTCCTGTTACAACTGTTTCCGGCGCATTTGTGATGTGAAACGTGACGCTTCAGATAAAAATCACAGACTGACCTGCAGGAAGTGTGAATGTGGTAAATAGTCAATGTTTAGCGGTTTGACCCGTGTTTAAAAAAGACCTGTGTAGACCCGCTGATGTTGGTGGAAAAGTGGTATTAGAGTGCTACTACTACTATTACTACTACTATTACTATTATTACTATTTCTATGTGCTGTATCGTAGGCAACTGGACTTGTTTCCAGTTGCCTACGATACAGGACTTAGAATTACCATGACCTGGATGACTGAGAATCTTCATCAACATATTATTACTATTATTACTACTAGCACTACTACTACTACTATTGCTAATACTACTACTGCAATTACTACTATTACTACTATTGCTAATACTACTACTACATTTATTACTTCTATTACTACTACTGCGATTATTCCTACTGCAATACCTGTCATGGGAATCGAGCGAGTTGGAAACAGACATTCTCCTCAGTGATCTCCTGAATACACAGACAGTCAGTCAGACCAGGACTGCAACCAGGACTACAATTTGTACTACAACCAGTCCCACAACCAGTACTACAACCAGTACTACAACCAGGACTACAACCAGGATTACATCTAGTACTACATCCAGGACTACAACCAGGACTGCATCCAGGACTACAACCAGTACTACATCCAGGACTACAACCAGTACCACAAACAGTACTACATCCAGGACTACAACCAGTACCACAAACAGTACTACATCCAGGACTACAACCAGGATTACATCCAGGATTACAGCCAGGACTACAACCAGTACCACAACCAGTGCTGCAGCCAGTACCGCATCCAGAACTACAACCAGGACTACATCCAGAACTACAACCAAGACTGCATCCAGGACATCAACTAGTACTACAGTCAGGACTATAACTAGGACTACAACCAGGACCTGATGTCCAGGTGAGTTACCTGTCCAGGCTACTGTACTGGCCAGCATCGGAGTATGCTCGGCTCAGTTTGGAGCCTTGCAGCAGCCGCACAGCGTCCTCCCGGTACAATGGGTACAGAGGGTTACCGCTAGCAACCACAAGTCAGAGGTCAGAGGTCAGAGGGTCAGGGATAAAAACAGAGTGACAGTGAGTGGTGGAAAATGAAGGTGATGCCTTTCTGGAAACTGATTGGCTGAAAATGCCAGTTGAAAGGTAAAGTTCAGAAGAAAACAGCTTCAATGTTTCAGTCAAACAAACAAAAAACAAGTCATTCAGTTATAGATCAGTCAAGGAAACACAAGCTCATGCTTGATATTGTTTATAGCAGGTTACCTCTGAGGAGGTGGTTGGCTTGGCGACCGTGACCTCATCCTGACAAGGTCGGATCGAGAGCAGTGATTGGACAACATCACCTGCTCCGGCACTGAGAGGGTGGAGCTATGGAAGTCCCGCCCATTTTGTCTGTAGTCTGGACTCACAGAGAAACAGAGAAAACCGTCAGAGACGACACAGAGTGTGAGAGTGAACTCAGAACAACGTTTAATCAAGCAGCCACTGTGACTGTAACTGTAACTAACTGTGACTGTAACTGTAACTTACTGTGCCTGTAACTGTAACTTACTGTGCCTGTAACTGTAACCAACTGTGACTGTAACTGTAACTAACTGACTGTAACTGTAACTAACTGACTGTAACTGTGACTGTAACTTACTGTGACTGAAACTGTAACTGTACCTGCAACTGTAAGTAACTGTGACTGTAACTTAATGTAACTGTGACTGTAACTATAACTGTAACTAACTGACTGTAACTGTAACTAACTGTAACTGTGCCGGTAAATGTGACTGAAACTGTAACTGTGCCTGTAACTGTGCCTGTAACTGACTGTAAATGTAACTAACTGTGACTGTAGCTGTAAATGTAATTGTGACTGAAACTGTAACTGTGCCTGTAACTGTAACTAACTGACTGTAACTGTAACTAACTGTGACTGTGACTGTAACTGTGACTGACTGCCTGTAACTAACTGTAACTGTGACTGTAACTGTAACTATGACTGAGTGTAACTAACTGTGACTGTAACTGTAACTGTAACTAACTGTGACTGTAACTGTAACTATGACTGACTGTAACTAACTGTGACTGTAACTATAACTGTAACTAACTGTGACTGTAACTGTAACTATGACTGACTGTAACTAACTGTGACTGTAACTGTAATTGTAACTAACTGTGACTGTAACTGTAACTATGACTGACTGTAACTAACTGTGACTGTAACTATAACTGTAACTAACTGTGACTGTAACTGTAACTATGACTGACTGTAACTAACTGTGACTGTAACTGTAACTGTAACTAACTGTGACTGTGACTGTAACTGTGACTGACTGCCTGTAACTAACTGTAACTGTGACTGTAACTGTAACTATGACTGAGTGTAACTAACTGTGACTGTAACTGTAACTGTAACTGTAACTATGACTGACTGTAACTAACTGTGACTGTAACTGTAACTGTAACTAACTGTGACTGTAACTGTAACTATGACTGACTGTAACTAACTGTGACTGTAACTATAACTGTAACTAACTGTGACTGTAACTGTAACTATGACTGACTGTAACTAACTGTGACTGTAACTGTAACTGTAACTAACTGTGACTGTAACTATAACTGTGACTGTAACTGTAACTAACTGTGACTGTAACTGTAACTATGACTGACTGTAACTAACTGTGACTGTAACTATAACTGTGACTGACTGTAACTAACTGTGACTGTAACTGTAACTGTGACTGACTGTAACTAACTGTGACTAACTGTAACTATGACTGACTGTAACTAACTGTGACTGTAACTATAACTGTGACTGTAACTGTAACTAACTGTGACTGTAACTGTAACTATGACTGACTGTAACTAACTGTGACTGTAACTATAACTGTGACTGTAACTGTAACTAACTGTGACTGTAACTCTTTACATGTTATCACTTTACTGTGAGGAGGACAATCCACAACATCATTAACAGAAAACTTGGAGACTGTGATTTAAAAGGTTTTCCACTTTGACGTCTTCAACATGTTTAAGTTCAGGTGGATGTGGACTCACCTGAGATCACCCCGATGCCGTCTTCACAATCATAATCTGAAAACTCGCTGTCACTGATCCTCTGAGACCCTGCAGACAACCAGACAGATGGGCAGAGACAGACAGGCAGATGGTGAAAGAGAAATAGGATGTTTAAGCCTGTAAGTGGCTCTTTAATCCTCCACAGGACGTCACTAATCTGACTCACACAAACAGACACATGAACATTAAAGGACGACTTCACACATTTTTACTTGAGTCATACTCCCCTGAAACCTTCCTGAGACCCTTGGAAACACCTGACGAACGACTGAAACCACCTCAAGAAAAAGTCCTTTTAAGAACTCCTGGAGATCACAAAGATTGTTGAAAAGACACCAAGCACCTTCAAAACCCTGCAAGGATTTCTTCAACATCTGATTGATCGCCTCGAAGAACCCTGGAACATTCTTGAATATTCTTGGGGAATCTACAAAAGTAAGATGACTGAGCTTCACAGACCCTCCACAAGCACTTCTAGAATCCCCAAAAGAACCTGTGAAACTCTGCCGATAAACCTCCGGATCCTCTTAAAATCCCATGGAGGGACGACGTTAAAGGAATAGTTCACTCTAAAACAAAATTCAGTCATTATCGACTCACCCTCATGCTGATGAGAAATCCGTTGTAGTTTCTTATTCCTCAAAGTGCAGCTGGAGACCCGCGGGGTTCCCTCCTGCAGCAAAAATCCATATAACGGCGTCAATGGTGTCCGAGACAAAAGGTCCATAAAACTACACAAAAACTTTGTAATATTCCTCCATACTGCTCGTCCGCTCCAATCCAAGTGTCCTGAAGTGGCAACATCCAGAGTTTACTCGAAACAATGTCATTTAGTACATTTTTCTAGCCTAAACAGTCACTATACTATATTTGCCTGGAGGCACGCTCGTGCGTGCACGCAAGTCTCCCTCACAGCCACTCGCACTACGGAAGCTGTGTGTTACGTCCCTGTATGGCTAGGGGATGAAGGGAGTAACATAGTTAAATAATAAACCGGGTGTAAAGGAGGGAAAGAAACAATGGGTAATGGTAACTCAAAAACAGCTTTTTTTAAGCCAGCAAAAAAAACACTAATCAGCCATGATGCTATTGTCTAAGAAAACTTGTCGGTCGCAGCTCATGCGCTCAGGCTCTCTGCTGGTCACGGTCGCCCAGCCCACTGGCATCCGCGGCAACTTATACTGGTTCGGCCTAAGTGGCAAGTAGCTCAGGTGTGGCGCTCCACACACCGACGAGGAGGAGGGGGGAGGATGAGGGTGTCACCTGAATGGGTGAAAAGAGAACACAACACAAAACACACCCACAGCACTGGGGCTGTAACACCGCACCAGACAAGATGAGCGAGAACTCGCGATAGATACACCGGTATTTACATCCAGCTGTGAGCACCCGAGCGACACACAAACACAAGAGGGATCTGCCTGCACTAGTGATTTGTAACTTTGAAACTCACAGGAGGATGTAAATACCGGTGTGTGTGTATCTATCGCGAGTTCTCGTTGATCTTGTCCAGCGCGGCTTCCGTAGTGCGAGCAGGTATGAGGGAGACTTGCGTACCTCCAGGCAGATACAGCATAGTGACTGTTTAGGCTAGAAAAATGTACTAAATGACGTTGTTTCGAGTATACTCTGGATGTCGCCACTTCAGGACACTTGGATTGCAGCGGATGAGCAGTATGGAGGAATATTACAAAGTTTTTGTGTAGTTTTATGGACCTTTTTGTCTCGGGCACCTTTGACGCCCGTTATATGGATTACTGCTGCAGGAGGGAACCCCGCGGGTCTCCAGCTGCACTTTGAGGAATAAGAAACTACACCGGACTTCTCATCAGCATGAGGGTGAGTCAATAATGACTGAATTTCGTTCTAGAGTGAACTATTCCTTTAAGGTCCTATAAATCCTTCTGGAGGAATCTAGGACCCCCTTACAGAAGTTCCTCTGGAACCAATTCATGTAATTTCACCAACCTTTCTGAGATCATCAGGCCCACCCGAACCCTGACAAGGAACTCTAGAAAGATCTGTGAAACTTTGGAACCTCTCATGGACATTCAGAACTTCTTCTCTTACATCTGGAACATTCTCAAAAACCTGTGGAACCCTCTTAAAAAACCCAGAGACAAACAGCTGAAAACCCTGTAAGGAACGTTTTGAGGATTCTTGAGGACTTTTAGACATTTAATTCACTTAGACCAGTCAAACCCCCACAAGGGTTCCTGAGGCCCCATCAAGAAGTACTAAGACCTCCTTAGAAACCCTGAAAGGTCCAACAAAACACCTAAAACAGTTCTTGGAAATCCAATCAAGTACCAGTGATACCCTCTTAAGGAACCATGGAATCCAAACAACCTTTAAGAGACCCCTTTGACGGAACAACACAACTGCCCTTCAAGACCCCTTAATCTATGTCAACCATCTGCAGAACCCCCACAAGGATTTTTACGACCCTTCCAGGTACCCCTGGGAACCCGACCTGCAAATCCTGTAAGCTGTTTGAGGATTCATAAGGGGGACTTTTCCACCAACATGGAACGGGTTCAGATCAGGTTTGTGCACCTAGAGAACCTCAAGAACCAGGGCTAATTTGGTAGAAAAGGAGTGATGATGGTGCACTATCAAGAACCTGCAGAACCTCCACAGGGTGTTATAGAATCCCTTCAATAACCTATAGACTCTATCAAGGACCCATGAGAACACCTCCAGAACCACTTACTGAACTTACAAGAGGAACATTCTAAGAGGAACATTCTAAGAGGAACATTCTAAGAGGAACATTCTAAGAGCACTGTGTAAGCCTCTCAAAGCCTCCTGGAATCCGTGAAGAACCTGGTCAGCGGTTCCATCCAGTCTGCAGTTTGGAACCATCAAAATGCCTCAAACAAATGAAGAACAGCACAAGAGGAACCTGATCACAGTCCAATTTATGTGTGACATCAAAGTCTTAAAGTGTTGTACAGGTTTCATTTTATTTATGAGACCAGTAGCAACACATGGGGGAAAGCTAACGGTATTAGCATTAGCTATGAAGGAAACACACATGCACACACACACACACACACACACACACACACACACACACACACACAGATGATTACCTGAGTTATAGTAAAGACCTTTGTCTGGCAAAGCATCATGGGAGAAAAGTAAAACAAATCAACAACAACAGAAAAAAATAAATACTGTTTCTGTGCGTTAATAAAAATAATGTTTATAATGTGTGTGTGTGTTACTGTATATAATGAGTGTGTGTGTGTGTGTGTTAATGTATATAATGACTGTGTGTTAATGTATATAGTGACTGTGTGTGTGGTAATCTATATAATGAGTGTGTGTGTGTATGTGTGTTAATGTATATAATGAATGTGTGTGTTAGTGTATGAGTGTGTGTGTGTGTATGTTAATGTATATAATGAGTGTGTGTGTGTGTGTGTGTGTGTGTTGTATATAATGACTGTGTGTGTTAATGTATATGAGTGAGTGTGTGTGTATTAATGTATATAATGAGCGTGTGTGTTAATGTGTATAATGAATGAATGTGTGTTAATGTATATAATGAGTGTGTGTGTGTGTGTGTGTGTGTGTGTCTGTGTATATAATTAGCGTGTGTGTTAATGAATGAATTTGTGTTAATGCGTATAATGAATGTGTGTGTGTCTGTGTGTGTGTGTGTGTGTGTGTGTGTGTGTGTGTCTGTGTCTCTGTCTCTGTCTCACTGTGTAGCCTCCTGCTGCTCAGTGTGTCTTCAGGCTGCAGTCCTCTCCTCTGCAGGTAGGGGGAGGCGTTGGGTAATGGCACAGAGGAAACATCATGAAGCTGCAGTTTGTACCAGTGAGGCTGATCGTCCAACAGGGCCGAGTCCAACTCTATCAGGACCTGCGGATGGACGGACGGACAGGAACAGAGAGACAGGGTGAAAATGTTTTTTTTATTTTAGAAGCATGTATTTTATATTTGTTGAAGCAATAATCAATAAATCAGTAACAGAAACAAATCCAGTATCAATGGCTGTCGCAGGCCTCTGAAGAGACCGTCCGATCGTCTCTTTTGGATCGATGAGTGCGTCATTCATACGCTCTAAAACAGTTAATTGAAATGAAGAAAATCCACTTTATTGTGATATTTCAAATGTTTAATAAAGATTTCTCTCACAACTGGACGGAGCCACATCTGGAGAGTTCCTGTGTCCATATCTTGTTCCAAGATATTCAGTTTTTTAGTTTTTGCTCCTTTTACAACCCATGTATTTCTAAATGAATGAGTTTAATGAAAATGTAAACGGGTAAACAACACCTGTAACCATGATAACTGTACACAACAAATTGCGTGTGTGTTCTGACCTCTCCTAAGAATTGGCTCTCCTCTTCTCGGACTCGGGCCTGATCCCACACCGTCAGCTCCAACATTCGTTCTCTGAACTCCCGCCGGTGGACCGGAGAGTACATGAAGGTCTGGTTCCACCGAGGTTCCACCGACTTCTTCACTGTCTTTGTTCTCCGCTTACTCTTATCACTGTAGAGAGGAGACAATCAACAGCCAATCACAGAACAGGAACCACTTCTGGCTACACAGAACGAGACCAGTGGTTCTGCAGGTTCTACAGCAGAACCAAATGAATACCAGTGAACTCTGAGAACAGTATCTTAAGATATGTCACATATACCTAAACCAACACACATTCTAGTCATCACCTCGTCCTTTGAAATCTGAGGGTTCTGGTTTTACCTTCTGTCTGGCAAGAAGTAGATCTTGACGTAAGGGTTCCTCGGTCGGCCGTCGTCTCGGACAGGAAGTTCTTTGGCTCCGAGAACGGTTACGATCAGCTGATGACCAACTTTATCGTACCACAGCTTCAGCTGTAAAGAATAGGTTTTGAATCAGGACAGCTGCATCAAGGGCAGAACCCTACACAGCTGAACAGGAATGCTGGAGAACGGGAGGAGAACCCTGTTGAAAACTAAAGCTACTCACAGTGAGCAAGCAGTATGCAATAACCCAGCATAACAGAACAAAGTAGAACCCTGTTTAACTGTTTAGTAGAAATCCTAGGAATAGAACAACCTTACAAAGCAGTAGCTGCACCCTGTAGAACATCAGCAGAACCCTAAAGAACACAAAAAAACCCCTATAAGACACCAACAAAGCCCCAGAGAACAGTGACAGAACCCTCAACAATAGCAGAGGAATCCTAAAGAAAAGCAAAAAATCACATCCTCCGAATCATGTAGAACACGAGCTGAATCATTTGGAACAGTGACTGAGATTGATGGAACACAGTAGAAGAGTAGAACCCTCAAGAACATCTGCAGAACCACAACATCAACAGAAGGACCACAGAGAACCTGTGGGGAACCCAACATAGCTCTGCAGAAGAGAGAGAACCTTGTTCACAGTGACAGAACCCCCTCACATAAACAGAGTTCTACTTTGTGTTTCTACAGCTGTTGCCTAGCTACGCCGCTGATTACCTGGTCACCTGTAGGTGGGCGGGGCTTATCTGCACTAACAGCTACAACTGCAGACAAAGACGGGTGGAACAGACAGACGTCTCACTCCTCTCTACATCCACAGTTACCTGAATTCTGGGAACCAGAGGACGCCTGTTCACAGTCTGAAACAAACACATGTCACCATAGAAACGGCTGTTAACTGTGAGCTGATTGGCTGTGGGGTGTGTTGTGTGGCAGTGCAATGCATGCTGGGTAAACTTACAGAGACCTGTCCGGACAAAACACTGGGGCTCACGGGAGACGTGACGGAGATGGATGGACCGACTTTCTGAGAGTCGAAGGAACTGGAACCTGAACGTAGAACATAGAATTCAGAGAATGAAACAGGAAACTGTCCCATCAATTTTTATCTTTTTATCAATTTTTAAGATTTAATGAACTGTCAGACAATGTTCCAGCTTTGTGGAGGTATGTTCTGTTATGTTCCTTGGATGGAGGTTCTATGAGACAAGAAACATATAAAAGTGTTTGTGTCATAAACTCACTAGAGTCCAGCTGGCAGTGGGCGCCGTCTGCCACTCTGGAAACATCTCTGAGGAACAAGAACCACAAACAACAATCAGCAGAATGCTCTCAAAGAAAAGAACTTCAGGATCTCTGAGGAACAAAAATCACAATCAACCATCAGAAGAACGTTCTGAGAGAACAAAACTTCAGGTTCTCTGAGGAATAAACACAAACAACCATCAGCAGAACGTTCTAACAGAATAGAACTTCTGGTTCTCTGGGGAACAAGAACTACAAACAACAATCAGGAGAATGATCTGACAGAACAGAATATCAGGTTCTCTAAGGAACAAGAACCACAAACAACAATCAGCAGAATGTTCTGACAGCCGGCAGTGATCACATGACAGTCTGTTTCGTTCTGTCTCAGTCACACAGAAACATGTGAAAACAGGCTCCAGGTTCTTTAAATCTGTTAAAACGTTCTGCAGTTTGTCAGGTTTTCTCAACAAAGTTCCTGATGCTTCCATTGGCTGCTACTGATCATCTGACCTCTGACCCACCTGATTGGTCGGGAAACCACCAGCTCCACCTGTGGTTCTGGTTTGGATTCCAGGATAATGTTGTAAACTTCATTAAACGTAGCTCCCTGGAGAACCCGACCGTTCCACTCCAGAACCTGATCACCTGAGAAAACAGATACAGATCTGTCAGGATGTCTGCATTCTAACAGGAACAAAATCAAACAGAGCCTTCAACTCACAGGGACATAAGTTAGCTTAGCGCAAACACTGGAAGCAGAGGTAAACTGTTAGCCTAGCTTAGCATACAGACCTAGTCTCAGGTGTGTGTTTACCTGGTCTCAGGTGTCCCACAGTGTCAGCCAGACTTCCTCTCTTCACCTTAGTGATGAACGCACAGAGAAGACCGGACTCTGTCATCTTTCCCCCAACCACCTGTAAACACACCGCCCATGAGCAAGGCACCAAACTGACACAGACTGAGGCTAAAGGAGAAGAAGAAGAAGATAATGAAGAAGACGTCTTTGTCACCTTCAGTCCCAGCAGTGCTCCTGTATCCGCAGGAACCGTCCCATCCTTCATCCTCTTATTCAACAGAATTCGACCAATCAGACCCTCTCCATCCTTTGACCGTTGCCATGTGACTGGTTGCTGCTGAGTCACAGTGATTAAACCACACATGGTCGCTTAGCAACAACAACAACAACAACAATGAAGCTTTGAATAAAAAATTATAAATGATTTTTATTCTGAAACAAATTTTTCACTTCAGTTACTTTTTACTGTCAACTGAAAGGTCAAATATTAAAAACTTAACACTGGACCTTCAGACAGACAGGTGGAGGCGGGGTTAGATGAATGTATTAATTAAGGGGGCGTGGCTTTGTCCTACCATAGACATGGGCGCTGGCTCGCTGTGCCAGGTCCCATGATCCCACCATTGGCTGTCCATGTCTCCTAGCAACCAAAGGAGAGAGGAGGTCAGAGGTCAAACAGTCACTGAAGATGCGTCAAATTAAAAACAAATTCACTTTAAGTGATTAACTCATCATGTCCGTCACTGAACAAATATAATCTTAAAATGTTAAAGAGATGATATTTGATGTGTTTTTCAACATGTTAAAGTCTCTAAACAGGAAGCGACCGTAGTTTGTGAACGGACACAGCGTTCAGCTAACATGTCACATGACTCCTTCACAGCCTCCATCAGCCAGAACAACTGCCCAACAACAACCCATCCTAAAATTGACTAAAAAGTCTATGGAGTTCTGACTGCTGGTAGACTGGTGTCCCACAATGCAGCACTCAACAGAGCTCAGAGATGGAAACATGTCAGAGCTCTCCAGGAACCATCTGCTGATAGAACCGACCAGATCAGAATGTCCAGGTTCTAAATACATGAAGAAACTGAAGGTTCTCAACTTCTGGAAGAGGATCCAGAAAACTCCAGGAGGGACTGAACCTTCAGAAGGGTCTGAACCTTCAGGAGGGACTGAACCTTCAGGAGGGACTGAACCTTCAGGAGGGACTGAACCTTCAGAAGGGTCTGAACCTTCAGGAGGGACTGAACCTTCAGAAGGGTCTGAACCTTCAGGAGGGACTGAACCTTGAGTAGAGTCTGAACCTTCAGGAGAGTCTGAACCTTCAGGAGGGACTGAACCTTCAGAAGGGACTGAACCTTCAGGAGGGACTGAACCTTCAGAAGGGACTGAACCTTCAGAAGGGACTGAACCTTCAGGAGGGACTGAACCTTCAGAAGGGACTGAACCTTCAGGAGGGACTGAACCTTCAGAAGTGTCTGAACCTTCAGGAGGGACTGAACCTTGAGTAGAGTCTGAACCTTCAGAAGGGTCTGAACCTTCAGGAGAGTCTGAACCTTCAGGAGGGACTGAACCTTCAGAAGGGTCTGAACCTTCAGGAGAGTCTGAACCTTCAGGAGAGTCTGAACCTTCAGGAGGGTCCGAAACTCCACAAGCAGCTTTAAACACACACACACACACACACACACACACACACACACACACACACACACACACAGCTGTACTCACAGGTCTGTCTGAACAACATGACGAAGACAAAGAAGAACAAGAAGAAGAAGAAGAAGTGGGAGGAGGAGGCTTCAGTAGAGGAAGAGGAGGATGAAGAGGAGGAGGTGAACCTGCAGCTTCTCTCTCCTCCTCCTCACTGTGTCTGTGGGTACTGTGTGCCCTGAGCTCCGCCTGCAGGCTGCACAGTTCATGCCGGTCTGTAATCAGATTACCTGTGTCTGAACACTGAGTCCATCTTTGATTTCATTGATGCAGAGTTTCCTTCTCACTGCAGCCTGAGCTGGTTGTTAGCTGACAGAATTAGCCTGTTGTTAGCCTGTTAGTAGTCTGTTTATAGCCTGTCATTAGCTAGTTGTTAGCCTGCTGTTAGCCTGTCATTAGCTAGTTGTTGGCCTGAGCTGTGACTCAGTTAGTTTGGAGGTCTAACAGTGATCTGGCTGGTCAAACAAGGTGGTTGCTGGTGGAGGTTTCCGAGTTGTTGGCAACATTACAGCCTTGATCCTGCTCCTCTCCTCCCACCTCTTCACCAGATCAGAGACGCAGAAATCCAGCAGATCACCAAGAAGTCATCAGAACTCCTGATAGGCCAAGGATCCAGCAGAGGTGGAGAGGTTCTCCATGGTTCTCTGTCAGGTGCGTACACATGTTGCTGTCTTGTTGGTCAACAGTTGCGTTGCCTCTTGCAGTTTGTTTCTATTCTTGTCTCCACAATGACTTCTGAGACAGGCTGGGTAATCCAAACTCTCCTCTTTTAATCCAACAACAGTGAACAACAGTGGCGGCTGCGATTCAGCCTGGAGCAGCCAGGAGATGTGTTCTGTTCTAATCTGGGTCTGATTTTCAGAACCAGGTTCTCCGGGAGCCCGCAGGGTTCTCCAGGCCTGGACTGGTCAGGGCTGAGAGTCTTGTGAACTTTCTCCTGGTTCTTGTTTCTCGGTGTCTTCAGGAGTGCAGCAGCAGAGACTCTGAGCTGCTCTGTCACCTCAAGATCTGAGAGGAGGAGCCAACAACCCTCTGAGCCAATCAGAGCTCATAATCTGTGACCAGGTGACTTCTGGTCCAACGACACAGAGCCAGAGGATTAACTGAGCAGAATAACACCTGACTTCCTGAAAGACGCCCCACAGCAACTTTAACACGCTCAGCAGCACAAACAGTAAGATAGAGCAGCAGAACTCCAGATACCCCACAGAACAGAACAAGGACCACATAGAAGAGTTGTGGAACCCTACAGAGGATCAGAACACTGTGGAACCAAAACAGAACCTTAACCTTATAATCTAAAAAAGAACATTATTGAGAATCTCCAGAACCCCTGGAGGAATTGTGATGTCATACAGAACACTATAAGAACCATGCAGAACATGGATCATAGAACCCTATAAAACTACAAAGAGCCACATAGAACAGAGACAGAACCTTATCTAACTGTAGCAGAATCCTGCAGAGCAGCATAAGAACCATAAATCCCTACAGAACCACATAGAACATGTGCTGAATCATGGTGAAGCTCAATAGAACAGTAGAAGAAACACACAGAATTGAAGCCTGAAGAACCAGAGAGCAGATGTGGAACCCTATATTGTGGAAGAAATCTGTAGAATGAAAAAAGAACCCTATTGAACATTGACAGAACCCCTTTAACCAATATTAGAACCATTCAGAACATGAACGATGAAACCTTGCAGAAAAATCAAAGTAGAGCCAAACAAAACTGCATAATATCAGTATTTTGTTCTAGTGAGAACCCCCTGGTGTCTGTCAGAGGCGGTGCAGGTGAACAGTGTGGAGGAGAACACAGAGTTTATCTGTAAGCAGATTATCACTCTGAGCTAATTACTGTCAGAGCGAGAGAACACACACTCACTGTTTCCTCTCAAACTGTTAGATCTTAGAACCTTCAGAACGTTTCATCTTTTAAGTGAAATCAGTTCTGTCCTGTTCCATCACCATCCTTCATTCTTTACCTTTAACTTGTTACTGCTGTCTGTTTGTTCCTGTAGAACACTGAGAACAGTGTTCCTTGTTTGTTAACACACATTCTGATTCTGATTCTGTTCTGGCTGGCCAATCAGGGAGCTCTGATGTGGTCACATGACCAGACATCCTGTAGACTGACCCAGACGACACTCCTATGGGTCTGTTAAACCCTCAGCGCTGACTCACAGGTTAAATTGAAAAAGACTATTTTCTCTGACACACAACTGTTAGCATGTAGCCACCTAGCCTCATGCAGATAGCAGTTAGCATGTAGCCACTCACTGTCGGGCTCGTCACAGCTGGTGTACTCAGGCGTAGTCACTAGCTCCTCCTCTGAGCTGCTGAAGCTACCAATCACGTGCATCTTCCCCATCCGCGTCCTCTGTGCTGCCCTCTCATAGGCTGGCTTCCTCTTGAGGGCGGAGCTCGGGTCCAGGTGTTGCTGAGGTAACGGGCTGTGGCGTGGAGACGTTGGGCTGAGGTGACTGGCTACCCGGTCCACAGACAATGACCTCTGGCCTCCAGATCCAGCCAATCCCTGAACCCGGTTCTGATGGAGAGCTGAGAGTGAAACAGGAAGTCAGACTGAGTGCCAGGTTGATGGTTCTATTCCCTGTAGAGGATGTCATCAGGTGTGTTCTTACCTGCATGTCTCAGGGTCAGGTGGTCAGGCTCGGCTGTTGCCAGGGAGACATCACTGTGGCGGCGTTGGTGGCGAACCCTGCCGACCTGAGCCAACATCCTCATGGTCTCCTCGCTCGGCTGTGGCTTCACTGGGTAACGAGCCAGGTTTGGGTCGCTACGGTAACGAGCCTGAAACTCCTCCTCCTGCCGCCGCCTCCACTCGCGCTCATCCTGAACCTGGTCCAGAGGGTGGTCCTGGATCAGGTGAGGAGACAAAGATCATCATCATAATCATCATCATCATCATCGCCATCGTCATCACAGACCGGTCTTATAATACAGATAACCTCACCTGTGAGTGCCAGCGGCCTCGAGTGTCTTTGATTGGTCGCTTCCGGCCCCGAAGCTCCTCCTCCCCGTTACCATGGTTGCCATGTGGCGAGCGAATGCGACCGTGGTCAGAGGGTGAGCGAGGCATCCTGCCCCCCCCACCATCATAATATGACCCAGAGGGGCTTGGCTTCCTGTCAACAATACAGAACGGACCAATCAGAGAGGAGGGGAGGGACCTAGCTGCCTGTTCACCACCTGAACACCGTTGTCTCGTTGATCCTCATCGGAGAAATTAAATCTGACAGAGCAACACAGGAGCACAAACAGCAGCAGCAGCGAGAGTCCAAAGACAAAAATAAAATGAAATAAAAATAAAAGAGATAAAATAGAAAATCTCTGAATATCCATACAGACTGTTTGTGACATCATGTCACCTGCTCGCTAACTTGAATTATTAGCCTTGTGTCCTCTGGTAACTGTTGCCAAGCAGCAGCCTTTCACAGCTGAGCAGAAGTACTCTGATAGAGAAAAGTATTATCACCAAAATAAACTCCAGTAGCAACAGGAAAATAACTCATTAACAGAATAATATTCATCATTAACGACTTTAATCTGATTATCAGCCATCTGAACCTGAGGAGTCACTGCAGCGCTCAGATAAATGGAACAGAAAACCTCAAGTAATTGAGTAGATGTACTCAGTTACTCACAGACTCAGAAAACACATTAATATTAATGATTAATTATTATATATTAATGATTAAGTATTAATTAAAGAGAAACATGAAGAGGTTCTTACAGTTTGTCTGTCGGCTGTTTGAGGCGTCACATCAATGACAATCAATCCACCCACCCACACACACACACACACACACACACACACACACACACTCAGCAGGTTTATAACTGGAATCTGGATCATAACTGAAGCCCCGCCCACTCTGATTCATGCCCCTCCCCCTCATGCCTCTGGCGTTAGCGTGTGTGTTGTTAGTTGTGTTAACCTCTGTTAGCCTGTGTGTTTTAAGCCTGTGTGAGTTAGCCTGTGTATGTTAGCCTCTGTTAGCCTGTGTGTGTTAGCCTCTGTTAGCCTCTGTGTGTTAGAGTGCTGCTGTATTTAGCAGTAATCCCCTCTGAGCTGCAGGATTATTCATGTAGTAATCTGATTACAGCAGACTGTGGGCCGACACACACACACACACACACACACACAAACATGAACCATCAATGAACAGATACAACACCAACTGTTGTCACGGCAACAAGAGAAGACATTTATCAAAGAATTAGTTTAATGATTTAAGATTTGTTTCAGGTTTTTTGTCCAGCTCACCTGTCAGTTACACCTGAGTTTGTTTATATTCAGTGTGATGAGGAGCTCACAACAACAACACCAACAACAACAATAAATAACGGACTTGATGATACTTTGTACTTGTACTCCACTACAGTTACTTTATAAATGAATAAAATACTATAACATGAAGTATGGTAGAAGTACTCAGCAGTTAAATGAGCTCCTGAATATTTTTAATACTACAATAACACACATTCTGAGTACTTCATCCTGTGATACTTTTTGTTGATAATACTTCTGTACTTCAGTTACATGAGTAACTGAGTATTTTGTTCAATGTGTAACTGAAGTTGAGGCTGTGAGTGATGCTTCATGATTCAGATGTTCTGACAGAACACGTTTTTCTTAACTTTTTGATTCAAACGTAAAATAAAAATAAAAACTCTTTCAGCCAGCGCTCTTCTTCAGTCTGCTCTGTTGTCACAGAGATGGTCTGCTTGTCATCACATGACCTCAGTGCGTCACTTCAGTCATGTGATCAGCTGAAGGACTGATGAAGGATGAGATGTGACACCTGGGTTCTACTGGGTTCTGCCGGGTTCTACTGACCGCTCAGTGGCTCCGTTGCTCAGGGGCCCCGTGGCTCCCGGTGGCCCCTGCATGGGCGGGTATGGAACCCCGTGTGAGCTGTGATCGACGGAGTAAAACTCCCCTGACTGAGTGAGAATCTCCTGCTTCCTCCTGCACACGTTACAGACCCACATCACCTGAAACACACAAATATGATTTATTAATAACACATGTGATGCTTGTTTAGTTTTTAAAATCATTAACTGATTATTTAACATCTCCTGAAACACGATCAAATGTATATTTAGTCTATTTATTCATCAATGAATTCAGTTGTGTTTATTTTCAGAGTCATGATGACGTCACCAGCAGTGAGACCTTCCTACCGTCTCCACTTTTATTTTGGTAGGCTGCTTCCTCTTGTCACACTGCTGACAGCAGCTCACTGATCCAACATGTGGCGCCCTCTGGTGACCACCTGTTACCAGGAGCCTGATGAGCGGAGTCAGGTCGTCAGCTCACCTGGTCTGCTGCAGCACTACCCTGTCTCTCTCTATAACATGTCTCTCTCTCTATAACCTGTCTCTATTCAATTCAATTCAATTCAATTCAAAAAACTTTATTTGTCCCCGGGCAATTCAAGGTAAGGCACGTGGAGCAGTTATACACAACACAACACAACACTTAACAGATATACAACACAACACAGAACAGTCAGCTAGTTTAAAAAATAAAAAATAAAAATATGTAAAGAAAAAAAAATATTAAAAAATAAATAAAATAAAAATAAGATTAAAATAGAGAAATATAAAGCTATAAATAGAATAAAGAAAAATAAAGAGATATAGGCAGTAGTCACATAAGGTGCAAGTTGGTACTGAGGTAGTTAAGTATATCCATGTAAATAGAATAAATGGATAAAGTGGGGATGTGCTGTCAAGAGCAGAGGAGGATTAAGGTAGTCATGGGCCCCTAGGCTATTTTTTATGTGGGCCCCCCCTTATGCATCATGCTCTCCCAGAAAAAATGTAATTTTGCACCATGTGTAACAGTGCAGGAGAATATTTGGCAAACATGATCCACACACACTCCAGTTAGCACACAGGTAGGTCAAATCGAATCGATGAGCTTGATTGGATGAGGTGACCCGTGTCTGCCCAATCAGTGCTGTTTTGTTTGTTTATTACCCCGTGGACCAATAGAGGTCAATGAATTTTTCCATTATTGTACAAGTACCATAATTATACAAGTGTATTTAAATTTCTAAAAAATAATCTGACCAATTCAAGGACCCCCCCACAGGGGTGGAGCAGCAATTTTAAATGTGGGGGGGTTCTGGGGTAGCACATGAGCACCACAACCACCTTTGGCCCCTGTTTCAGTCTCCAAAACTAATGCGATGCATTTCTAGATTTTCTTCACTAGGATATGCCAATAATATTGCATTCAAAATGTACATTATAGCACAACGCTCTTTAACCTAAGATATTATATATTCACAAGCAATCACATACCATGGTATTAAGAAATTAATGTATATGTCTTATTAAAGAACAAGTGTGAGTGAGTGAAATCGGCAAAACACTGTGTTCCTCCCTCTTCTCTTATGTTATCTCCCTCTCCTCCTCTCATGTTCTCCCCTTCTCCTTCTCTCATGTTCTCCCCTTCTCCTTCTTTTGTGTTCTCCCTCTCTTCTCCTGTGTTCTCCCCCTCTTGTCTTCTCTCCAACTTCTCTCCTGTTCTCTCCCTCATCTTCTCCATGCTCTCCTTTGTCCTGACTCCTGAACTTCCCTTCCTCAGAAACATCCTACATAAAGAGCTCAATGTTAATATTCCTGAACATGTAAACTTAGAACAAACAGCCTTGATTTTGATTAGGAAACATTCAATTCTTTTGTTGTTCTTTTATCTGCTTTTTATTAATTATTTTACATATATTTTGTTGTTCTAATCTGTTTTAACTGATCTTTCATCCTAGCCTTTATTGTACTCTATATTATTTTATTCCTCTTATTATTTAAGATTTTAATAGTTTTATTGCATTTCATTGTCTTCATTTCTATTCTTTTCTAGTTTCTGAGAGCAGTAACAGGGATGAGTTGATGTAGGAGATTTCCTTCATTGAAAAGAAGGTTTTAAGCTCCAACAAATAGCTTTAAGTTACGTAAATGAACACCTACATGGCATCAATGCAAGAATATGAATGTACTACCATAAAATTGAATTAGTGCATTTATGGATTGAAAGCTAGATTTCTGTTTCCCTCCTGTCACATAACTCCAATTAAATGACAACTTGACTTGAAAAAGAAGTCAATCTTCTGCTGCCTCTTCCTGTTTGGCATTCCTAACAAAAAGAATAATGATAATGTTGAATAATATCAGAATCAGTGGATGTCTCTAGAAAACTATCTGTCAGTTACCATTAACTTTACCTGGCTTGCATTAACTTTTTTTGCCACCTGGCTTGCTTAATATTAGCGGACATGCCACAAAGCGAGACTCAGTTTAGTTATTTACAGACAAAATCCTACATTATTAACTAGTTAAATAACCGTTTCACACCTCTGCTCTGTTCGCTGTCTGCGGCAGCGAGTGACGTCAGCTCCGTGTCAGCATGTGTTTACTTTCCCGGGGGGCGGGACTAGTGGGTTTGGTCAAATGGCTGTGATTGGCTTGATGGCTGTCAATCAATCTAACTTGGCCAATGGGTTTTCATGTATGGGGGACTGAGGTGCGCTCCATTTTAGTACGCTGGTACACCGCGTGGGCGGGCAAACGGTTTAATACCTTAGGAGAAAGTCGGGGGGATGAAATCACCTTGTTTTAAAAGTCCCCCACAGCTGTGACGCCACGGCCCCTCCACACGTGGGGCCCCGAGGCTGCAGCCTAGGGGCCCCACGCCTAGGGGCCCCCTGTGCATTAATCCGCGTCTGGTCAAGAGTGTGGACAAAGCAGCATTGTAAGTCCGACATCAGGTAGGTTATTGTCCGTATTATTGGCTGTTAGCAGGATGAGCAAGGGTCGAGGGGTGTGGGGGGTGGTGTCTGTGTGTGTGTGTGTGTGTGTGTGTGTGGTGGTGGTGGTGGTGGGGGGTCCTGGATCCTGAGCGCTGTCCTCAGTGTTTGCTGCTCACACATGGTTCTGAGTGCTCTGACCCGGAAATCCGATGATTTTAGAGCAGACTGTGACAGCGCTCTGCAGGCGGGTCCTGTTTTGCAGGCTGGTGGAGTGAAACCAGCAGGTTATTGAGAATGTGATGACACTCTCAATGAATGAGTAATAAAATGGCCGGAGGATGTTTGTGTTGACCCCAAAAGTGTTGAGTTTCCTCAGGAGATACTGCAGCTGCTGGCACCTCCTGAGAATCTCCTCTGTGTTGGAGGCAAATTTCAACATGCAGTCGAAGATTGTGCCCAGGTATTTGTACTCGTCCACAACCTCTACAGGAAAAGGTCACCACCATCTCTTTGGTCTTCTCCACGTTTAACTCCAGGCAGGAGTTAAACATGGAGAAGAGCCAGTAGAGGTGAAGGAGAGGTCAGAGAAGGTGTTATTGACCAGCACCCTCTGTGACCTGTTAGTCAGAAAGTCTGTGATCCACAGGATCAGCTGGTCGTCCAGGTGGAAGCGGGTGAAGAGTTTCTTTGCCAGGATGTGTGGCTGTAGGGTGTTGAATGCAGAGGAGAAGTCTGCAAACAGGAGTCTGGCTGTAGTGTTGGTGTGTTCCAGGTGCTTATGTACAGTGTCCAGGATGTATATTTTAGCATCATCAACCCCTCTGCTTGCGCGATAAGCAAACTGGAGAGGGTCCATCAGTGGGTCAGTGACCTTGATGTGACCTCTATCTATAACCTGTCTCTATCTATAACCTGTCTCTCTCTATAACCTGTCTCTCTCTATAACCTGTCTCTATCTTTAACCTGTCTCTCTCTATAACCTGTCTCTATCTATAACCTGTCTCTATCTATAACCTGTCTCTCTCTATAACCTGTCTCTCTCTATAACCTGTCTCTATCTTTAACCTGTCTCTCTCTATAACCTGTCTCTATCTATAACCTGTCTCTATCTATAACCTGTCTCTATCTTTAACCTGTCTCTCTCTATAACCTGTCTCTCTCTATAACCTGTCTCTATCTTTAACCTGTCTCTCTCTATAACCTGTCTCTATCTTTAACCTGTCTCTATCTTTAACCTGTCTCTATCTATAACCTGTCTCTATCTATAACCTGTCTCTCTATATAACCTGCCTCTCTCTATATATAACCCGTTTCTCTATATATAACCTGTCAAATTCAAATTCAAAGGAGCTTTATTGGCATGAAAGTTTCAACAATTTTGCCAAAGCAACAAAACACAATATACAATGTTGACAAAGTAAACAATTACAGAATAAATAATAGATATATGATTAATAATAATAATAATGATGATAATAATAATAATAATAATAATAATATAACCTCTCTCTATATATATAACCTGTCTCTCTCTATATATAACCTGTCTCTCTCTATAAACTGTCTCTCTCTATATATAACCTGTCTCTCTATATATATAACCTGTCTCTCTCTATAAACTGTCTCTCTATATATATAACCTGTCTTTCTATATGTAACCCTAACCCCCGCCCCCCACACACGCACACACTGACCTTATTGGCTCTCAGAGGGACACGCCCCCCGCAGCGGGCGCAGAAGCGGCTCTGACAGTAGCAGCAGGCGCGGCCGCAGCCGTTGGCAAACTTGGTCTTTCGACACACGCCGCAGGTGGGAGACTCCGCCCTCGCCGTCTGTGCGACCTGAGACTCCTCCCCCAGCTTCTTCACCTGGTCCTTATAGAGCTCAAACTGCTGATGTAACTTCCTGTGGAGAGGTCAGAGGTCACATTACAAATCTTTCTCTGTTTACATGTTCACATGGTCATATAAACATGTAAACACATAAACATGTAAACACGTGAACACGTAAACATGTGAACACGTAAACATGTAAACACGTGAACATGTAAACACGTAAACATGTGAACGTGTAAACATGTAAACACGTGAACACGTAAACATGTAAACACGAGAACATGTAAACACGAGAACATGTAAACATGTAAACACGAGAACACGTAAACGTAAACACGTGAACAAGTAAACATGTAAACACGTGAACATGTAAACACGTAAACATGTAAACACATGAACACATAAAGACTCTTTAGAGAATATCCTGCAGTATCAAAGTAATCCATTACATCCATGAGTACTCTCTAACTCTGAATGGAGAACATCTGACTCCATGGACAAACATTTTCCAGGGCTTTTCAAAGCCTTGAACACTTGAACATTTTTCCAGAAGAGACACAATCATTTTGAAGTAAGAGACACAATCATTTTGAAGTAATCAATAATCAGCTGTTCTCAAGGAAACCTCCAGGTTCTCCAGGATTCCAGGTCTCTATGTGTTTCACAATAACACAGGTGTTTTGAGGATACTTCTCCAGGACTTGTCCATGCCTGGAAGTAGTGTTGCTTTCGTCAACGAAAATTATGACTAAATATCGTCGTCAACGAACCTTTATCACGTGACGGAAACGAGACGAGACGCAACGTAAATGGTGGTCATGTGACAAAAACTATAATCAAATATATAATGCAATATTGCTGACGAATAACAACGGGACTAAATGTGGTTTACAAAATAAAAACTCTGCTAAGAGTCTCAATTCAGGGGCTGCATCAGGTCGCACTGCGCAGACGCAGGCGACGTCACTTTCTCAATCCCCACTCGCGCGGCATTATTTAGAAGATGCAGCTGCGGTGGGTTAATGTTAACAACAACTCAAGACACAAAGTTAAGTCTGACACAAAGAAAGGGACCGATGGCCGGCCAGCCGGGGTTCGTCTTTGGGAGAAAAAGAAGAAACGACATTTGGACACACTTTCATTTCATAGAAGTGGAAAAGAAAACCGAATGTGTTGTGGAAAAAGATGGGGAGAAATGCGGCCACAAAATCGCAGGAAAAAACACCACGAATCTTAAGAGACATCTCAAGGCATTCCATAATGAAATTGAGGTAAGTCAAGACATTAACGTAATGTTACTTTCTATTTTAGAAAGCTCATGCCAACTCATGAGGCTGTGGTTAATGTGTCACATTTTAACGTTAGCTTTAGCTTTAGACGTTAGCCACTGGAGCTGAAAACGACTGAGACAAATGTGTGTGTGTGTGTGTGTGTGTGAAAACAAAACAAAACAAGGAATACATAAAAAATACAAACAAAAAAGAAAATAAATAGAAAAAAGAATAATGAATAATAACATGAGGTGTGTGTGTGTGTGTGTGTGTGTGTGTGTGTGTGTGTGTGTGTGTGCTGCTGTTACCAAATGACATAGGCCTATAGGTGAGAGGGGAGGGTACAACATAGCAAATGCAATACAAGTACACAAGTAATGCAAGTACACATATAGACAGATAGCATACAGAATCATACACAAATAGTGTGTGTGTGTGTGTGTGTGTGTGTGTGTGTGAGAGAGAGAGAGAGTGAGAGTGTGTGTGAGAGAGTGTAAAGTGGGTTTCTCCAAAATATCTGCCAGTCAAGTCACTCACTCAGAGATTGATTTAGTAAGGTAAAAATCATAACAAGGATTTATGCTACTTAATTTCAATTTGAATTGAATTGAATTAATTAGATTTTCCAGAGGCTGCATCTGTCCTGAATGACATTGTATCTATTCCTGTGCTAGATTCCAGATAGAGCATCAGTGAAGCTAGTCCCGCCCAAGAAGATGGACAAGCCAACTAGTGCTCAGGATTTCTTTGCCACAAGTAGGTACAATGACAACTCCCCAGAACATCGTACCAAAGAGGAGGCGATAGCGCAGTGGATAGGCTGCACAGGACTCTCAGCACAAATTGTCGAAGATGAGGAGTTCATCGCCATGATGGCAAAAATGGACAAAAAGTTCAAAGTGCCAAAAAGACATAAAACTTTAAACTTGATTGACAAAATTTACAAAGAAGAGAAAGTAAAGCTCAAACAAAACCTGGCCCCAGCGCGTAGAATAACTACAGGGTTGGATATATTGACTAAAACTAGACTAAAATGTCATCAGTTTTCGTCGACTAAAACTAGACGAAAATAGTCATGGATAATTCTGACTCAAATAAGACTAAAATGCTCAGACTTTCAGTCGACTGAAACTTGACTAGACTAAAAAGAGTATAAACGTGACTAAAACTAATAAAAACTAAAATGACAATTTGACACAAAGACTAGACTAAAACTAAAATTAAAACAGGCCGCCAAAAACAACACTACCTGGAAGGCTGCAGTATTAAATAATTCCAGGTTTTCCAGGATGCCGTTGCTCCTCTATAGGGTAGGTTTTCCAGGTAAAGGACAGATGTGTTCATAAATTACAGAAATCTGTGCACAGATCAGTCCTTTCAAAAACATCCTGGAAAACCTGGACACCCGAGGCTCTGTCCAGACTGCCAGCTCAGAGCTGTTTGTTGTCATTTTGAGTTTCCAGATTAATTTGAGCAAAAAACAACAAGTTGGCCACTCCTTCACCTGCCCCCCATCCCCTCATCTGACTCCCTTTAACCTGCCAGCCTCTGTCTTAGTTCTCCCCCGTCCCCCCTCTCTGACCTCAGGGTGGGAATGAAACCTTCACCCTGCCTTCTGGACTCCACCCCCTCCAGACTTCTCTAGGCCCGCCTTCCCACCCTATCCCCGCTCATTATCACAGCAGTCAACTCCTCCCTACCCACTGGCTCCATGCTCTCTCTAACTGACCGCTGTCACCCCCATTTTCAAAAAACCTGGACTAAACCATGACATCCCAAACAACTACAGACCTAGAACTACATATGTCCAACCTCCCCTTTCTGTCCAAAATACTGGAAAGTGCTGTTGCCCTCCAACTCAAGTCCCACCTCTCAGACTATAACCTCAACGAATAATTCTAATCCGGTTTCTGGTCCAAACACAGTACTGAAACACCTCTGCTCAAAATAACAAACGACCTTCTCCTCTTCTCTGATACCGACATCAACATTCTCATCCTGCTTGACCTCAATGTGGCTTTCAACACCATCAACCACTCCAACCTTCTCACCTGCCTCAAATCTACCTTTAATATCGTGGCACGGCCTCTCCTGGTTCAAATCTTACCTCACCAATAGGCCCCGATTCATCAGCTTCAATAACTGCAAACCCCCCACTGCTCCCCTCTTCCACGGTGTTCCCAAAGGTTCAGTTCTTGGCTCCCTCCTCTTCATCCTGTACATGCTCCCCCTCGTTAACATAATTTGCCGTCATGGACTTCAGTTTGACCGCTTTACAGATGACATCCAGCTCTACATCTCCACCAAAGAAATCCCCACTGCCACTCACTCAACCCTGACGGACTGAATCATGGAAATAAAATCCTGGCTTCAAACCAACTTCCTCAAACTGAACTGTGATAAATCATCATTATTGGACCTAAAACTCACACAAAGCCCCCCACAACTTCTCCCTCACGATTGATGGCTCCCTCACATCTTAAACCTAGGTGTCATCTTTGATCAAACCCTCTCCTTCGAGCAACACGTAAAACACGTCACCAAAACACCCTCTTTCACTTCAAAAACATCACCCGCCTCCGTCCATCACTCTCCTTCATGGCTGCAGAAACTCTCATCCAAGCATTCATCACTTCCAGACTGGATTACTGCAATGGCATCCTCTATGGTACATCATCCACAATACTCAAAAAACTCCAACATATCCAGAACTCTGCTGCTGGCCTGCTCACCCACTCCAGACCAGTGACCACATCACTCCCGTCCTTCAGAATCTCAACTGGCACAAAGTCCCTCAGCGAGTCCACTTCAAACTCTCCTCATCACCTACAAAGCCCTCCACATCCGGGCCCCCCCCTACCTGACTGAGCTCACTCCCACCTGCACCCTCCAGTTAGCTGACACCAACCTCCTGCCCCCCCCATAGGAACCAGGTACCATACTTCTCTGTTGCTGCTCCCATCCTCTCGAACTCACTCACCAAGAACATCAGAGACTCTTCCTCACTGACCACATTCAAGAAATCCCTCAAAACCCACCTCTTCAACACTGCCTACAATGTTTAACCCCCTCTTTCTATATGTCCCTTTATGTGTTTTCATTTGGTTGTTTTCTTTTGTGAATCACCTTCAGGTAATTTGAAAAGCGTTTTCTAACAAGGAGGAGCTGAAGGCTGTGCAGAAGGAGCTGAGGAAGAAGATCAGAGAGGGGAAGAACAGCTACAGGAGGAAGATGGAGGACCAGCTGCAGCAGAGAAATGTCAGTGGAGTCTGGAAAAGCCTTAAAACCATCTCAGGGCGGAGGAAACCAGACTCCCAGGCTGCAGGGGATCAGACATGGGTGAACGACCTGAACCTATTCTTCAATAGGTTTGACCAGACACCCACCCCTCCCCCGGCCCAGTCATCTCTGCTTCCCCCCACCACCTCTTCCATCCCCCCTGTTTCCTGCCCCATTCTCACCTCTACCTCCCTTTCTTCTGCATTCAGCTTGCAGACACCCCCCACTGCCCCCTGACATTCACCCACCTCCCCCACCCGACACTCAGCCCCCCTGCTCCAATCTGTCCCTCTTCACTATCCAGGTGAGTAATCAGTTGAGGAAGATGAAGGTGAAGAAGGCTACGGGTCCAGACGGGATCAACTCCAGGCTCCTCAAGTCCTGTGCAGACCAGCTGTGCAGGATTGTGGAGTACATCTTCAACATGAGCCTGAAGCTGTGGAAAAGTGCCACTGCTGTGGAAAACCTCCTGCGTGGTACCAGTTCCAAAGATCCCTCACCCTAAGGACTTCAACAGCTACAGACCAGTTGCTCTCACTTCACACCTGATGAAGACCCTGGATCGGCTGGTCCTCGTCCATCTCCACCCTCTGGTGGGTCCTTTTTCCACTCCAGTTTGCCTACCAACCTGGCATCGGAGTGGACGACGCCATCATCTTCCTCCTGGACAGATCACTGTCCCACCTGGAGAAGCCTGGAAGCACTATGAGGATCATGTTCTTTGATTTCTCCAGTGCTTTCAACACCATACAGCCTGCACTTTTGGGGGACAAGCTGGAGCTCACAGGGGTGGACCAACACTTTACGTCCTGGATCCTCAACTACCTCACCAACCAGCCACAGTATGTGAGGACTCGGGACTGTGTGTCGGACACAGTCGTCTGCAGTACGGGGGCCCCACAGGGAACAGTCCTGGCCCCTTTCCTGTTCACCCTGTACACTGCTGATTTCTCCCACCAATCACCCCACAGCCATCTACAAAAGTTCTCTGACAACTCTGCTATTGTCGGCCTCATCAGGGACGGGGACGACAGAGCCTACAGAGAACTTATTAAAGACTTTGCGGACTGGTGCCAGTGGAACCACCTCCAGCTCAACGCCGGGAAGACCAAAGAGCTGGTGGTGGATTTCCGCAGGCGCAAACAACCCTGCACACAGGTGAACATCCTGGGAACGGACATTGAGATGGTGACGTACCTGGGAGTTCACATGAACAATAAACTGGACTGGACTGATCACACTGCAGCAACATTTAAGAAAGGTCAGAGCAGACCCCATCTGCTGAGGAAGCTCAGGTCCTTTGGGGTGCAGGAGGCACTCCTGAGGACTTTCTATGACTCTGTGGTGGCATCAGCCATTTTCTATGGTGTAGTCTGCTGGAGCGGCAGCATCTCGGCAGCAGGCAGGAGGAGACTTGATAAACATATCAAGAAGGCCAGCTCCATCCTGGGACGCCCTCTTGACCCAGTGGAGGTGGTGGGAGAGAGCAGGATGATGGACAAGCTGTCATCGCTGCTGGTGAAGGAGTCCCACCCTCTGCAGGACACTATCACAGCACTGGTCAGCTCCTTCAGCAACAGACTGATACACCCCAAGTGTGTGAAGGAGAGGTATCGCAGGTCCTTCCTTCCTGCTGCTGTCAGACTCTACAATCAGCACTTCTTCCAATAGACCTCACTCTGCACTGTGAAATACGACTATTCTATCTGGTCAATTTTCTTAATACCCATATTTATTATTTGTATTGTAAATAAAAATTCACTGCTGTTAATTCTGTACAATATTATGTTTATATGTATATACAAGTCTATTCTATTTCTTACCTTTTTAAATTATATTGTTAATTTTTGGCTATTGTTATTGTTTTTATGTAATATTCTGTCCTTTGGCTGCTGTGGCAAACAAATTTCCCCATTGTGGGACAATAAAGGAATACTGACTGACTGACTGACTAAGTTAAATGTATTATTATTATTAAATCAGAGCCAAACCACATGTGGAGGTTTGAAATGTGACTCAGATTTCAAAGTTTCATTGTGTGTCTCCATGGCAACATTATACTCCCTGTTTACATCTCCCAAAGCCTCATGGGAACTGTAGTTCTGAAACTTCAAGAAAGTTTATCTCCCAAACAGAAGGAAGACGAAGAATAATAATGATGCTGTAAATAAAAACAATCAAACTAATAATAATATTTGTCTTTTTTCAGTTTTTTACTCACGTCTGTGACTCGTCGTCTGTCGGAATTTTAACCTGCAGAACGTTATTGACCAACTGAGTCAACCCCGAGAATGGATTCCACCTGTCCAGGTAACACAGACAGACAGCTAACAGGAAGTAGATTCACTGGGGACGTTTTGGGAAGCAAGAAGTAGTTTAATGAAGTCGCTAATTGGGAAGCAAGAAGTAGTTTAATGAAGTCGCTAATTGGGAAACAGGAAGTAGTTTAATGAAGTCGCTAGTTTGGGAAACAGGAAGTAGTTTAATTAAGACGCTAGATTGGGAAACAGGAAGTAGTTTAATTAAGTCGCTAGTTTGGGAAAAAGGAAGTAGTTGAATTAAGACGCTAGATTGGGAAACAGGAAGTAGTTTAATTAAGTCGCTAGTTTGGGAAAAAGGAAGTAGTTGAATTAAGTCGCTAGTTTGGGAAACATGAAGTAGTTTAATGAAGTTGCTAGTTTGGGAAACAGGAAGTAGTTTAATGAAGTCGCTAGTTTGGGAAACAGGAAATAGTTTAATTAAGTCGCTAGATTGGGAAACAGGAAGTAGTTTAATGAGGTAACCAGTTTGGGAAACAGGAAGTAGTTTAATGAAGTCTCTAGTTTGGGAAACAGGAAGTAGTTTAATGAAGTCACTAGTTTGGGAAACAGGAAGTAGTTTGCAGTTGCAGGTTTGGGACAGATGCACTCTGGGAGATGTAGTTTTGACTGAGGTACTTACGAGGCAGACGGAGGTTTCACTTCCTCCTGATCCCTGCAGGCATATGATGACGATGGTGATGGTGATGATGGTGATGGTGATGATGATGATGGTAATGATGATAATGGTGATGATGGTGATGGTGATGATGATGATGGTGATGATGATAATGGTGATGATGGTGATGGTGATGATGGTGATGATGGTGATGATGGTGATGATGGTGATGGTGATGGTGATGATGATGGTGGTGGTGATGATGATGAAGATGAAAATGAAATAGATCAGAACAGAAACAAAAATAAAAACTGAAGCATCAAATAATTAGAAACATGAATCAGACGAGGAAACGAGCTGATGATCAAACGAACTGATCACTGATCAGTTTCACTGTTTTTCCTGTAAAATCAAACATCAGCTTCTGATTGGATGATGAAACACACACACACACACACAAACATAATGTTCTGTCACATGATCAGTCTGCTGTTATCTGATGTTTTTATTTTTGTCATTAAATCTCACAGCTGCAGGTCTTTCGTTTCAGTCAAAGCAGCAGCAGAGACACAAACTGTCAGCTGATCAGTAATCAATAATCACTTATAAATCACTTATTACTCTAATCAATAATCAGTAACATTAAATCACTTAAGAAACCTG
Source organism: Pagrus major (assembly GCF_040436345.1). Lineage (NCBI taxonomy): Eukaryota > Metazoa > Chordata > Actinopteri > Spariformes > Sparidae > Pagrus > Pagrus major. The sequence goes on from NC_133229.1 coordinate 1,968,325, forward strand.
TCTGCAGAGGAACATCTAGCAAGGCATTCTGGGTAATGTGTACATGATGTATCAGATGACCCAGAATGCTTTGTGATGTCTACGTGTGCTTCAGTTCAAAACTCCATAAAGAAAAAGCTGAATATAAGAACCAGTTCCAGAGGATCTGCACCCTGTCAGCTGCAGGTGGAGCTGCTGTTCTCGGCTCACACCTGGTGTCACTCTTTACCTGTGAACATGAGGTCGCATGTATCCATGGATGTAATAGATTACTTTGATACTGAAGAAAACTTTAAAACATGATGATTCTGAGAGGAGGCGCAGGAGCAGGAGCAGGAGCAGGAGGAGGACGTGGAAGAGAAAGAGGATCAGGAGGAGGAGGAGGAGGAGGAGGAGGAGGAGGAGGAGGACATGGAAGAGAAAGAGGATCAAGAGGAGGAGGAGGAGGACGAGATGCAGGAAAAGGAGGAGGAGGAGGACGTGGAAGAGGAAGAGGATCAGGAGGAGGAGGAGGACGTGGAAGAGGAAGAGGATCAGGAGGAGGAGGAGGATGAGGAGGAGCAGGAGGAGGAGGAGGAGGACGTGGAAGAGGAAGAGGATCAAGAGGAGGACGACGACGAGGAGCAGGAGGGACAGGAGGAGGAGAACGTGGAAGAGGAAGAGGATCAGGAGGAGGAGGAGGACGTGGAAGAGGAGGAGGATCAGGAGGAGGAGGAGGACGAGGAGCAGGACGAGGAGCAGGAGCAGGAGGAGGAGGAGGAGCAGGAGGGACAAGAGGAGGAGAACGTGGAAGAGGATCAGGAGGAGGAGGAGGACGAGGAGGAGCTGGAACAGGAGGAGGAGGGGGGGCAGGAGAAGGAGGAGCAGGAGGAGGAGGAGGACGTGGAAGAGAAAGAGGATCAAGAGGAGGAGTAGGACGAGGTGCAGGAAAAGGAGCAGGAGTAGGACGCGGAAGAGGAAGAGGAGCAAGAGGAGGAGGAGGACGAGGAGAAGGCGGAGCAGGAGGAGGAGGGACAGGAGTAGGAGGACGTGGAAGAGGAAGAGGATCAAGAGGAGGAGGAGGAGAAGGAGGAGCAGGAGGAGGAGGAGGGACAGGAGTAGGAGGACATGGAAGAGGATCAAGAGGAGAGGAGGACGAGGAGCAGGAAAAGGAACAGGAGGAGGAGGAGCAGGAGGAGGAAGAGGAGGACATGGAAGAGGACGAGGATCAGGAGGACGAGGAGGAAGAGGAGCAGGAGGAGGAAGAGGAGGACATGGAAGAGGACGAGGATCAGGAGGACGAGGAGGAAGAGGAGCAGGAGGAGGAAGAGGAGGGGGAGGACGAGGAGCAGGAGGAGGTGGAAGAGGAGCACAAAATGGAGGGGGAGGGGGAGGAAGAGGAGGAGGAGGAGCAGGAGCAGGAGGAAGAGGAGCATGAAAAGGAGGGGGAGGGGGAGGAAGAGGAGGAGGAGGAGCAGGAAGAGGAGCAGGAAGAGGAGGAAGAGGAGCACAAAAAGGGGGGGATCAGGAGGAGGAGGAGGAGGGGGAGCAGGAGTAGGAGGAAGAGAAAGAGGATCAGGAGGAGGGGGAGGAGGAGGAGGAGTAAGAGTTGAAGAGCAGCAGGAGGAGGAGCAGGAAAAGGAGGGGGAGGACGAGGATGAGGACAAGGGGCAGGAGGAGAAGGATGAGGAGGACGAGGAGCAGGAGGAGGAGCAGGAGGAGGAGGAGGAGGACGTGGAAGAGGAGGAGGAGGAGCAGGAGCAGGAGGAAGAGGAGCATGAAAAGGAGGGGGATCAGGAGGAGGAGGAGGAGGGGGAGCAGGAGTAGGAGGAAGAGAAAGAGGATCAGGAGGAGGGGGAGGAGGAGGAGGAGTAAGAGTTGAAGAGCAGCAGGAGGAGGAGCAGGAAAAGGAGGGGGAGGACGAGGATGAGGACAAGGGGCAGGAGGAGAAGGATGAGGAGGACGAGGAGCAGGAGGAGGAGCAGGAGGAGGAGGAGGAGGACGTGGAAGAGGATCAGGAAGAGGAGGAGGAGCAGGAGAAGGAGGAGCAGGAGGACGTGGAAGAAGAAGAGGATCAAGATGAGGAGGAGGACGAGGAGCAGGAGGGACAGGAAGAGGAGGATGTGGAAGAGGAAGAGGATCAGGAGGAGGAGGAGGATGAGGAGGAGCAGGAGGAGGAGGGGGGGGCAGGAGAAGGAGGAGCAGGAGGAGGAGGACGTGGAAGAGGAAGAGGATCAAGAGGAGGAGGAGGACGAGGAGCTGGAAAAGGAGCAGGAGGAGCAGGAGGAGCAGGAGGAGGCGGACGAGGAGGAGCAAGAGGAGGAGGAGCAGGAGCAGGAGGAGGAGAGGGAGCAAGAGGAGGAGAAGGAGGAGGAGGAGGACGAGGAGGAGGAGCAGGAGCAGGAGGAGGAGAGGGAGCAAGAGGAGAAGGAGGAGGAGGAGGACGAGGAGCGGGAGGAGGAAGGTAAAGAAGACAGCTGTCACACAAACAGCTGACATGTTGATCTTAAACTGACCCCCTTCCTTCACATGACGTCATGTGACGTCACAGGGATCTTCTCATTGTCAGAGATGATGAACTTGCTGCTATGATGGGGTTTATTTTGAAAGGCCACACAGGAGGCGCTGTGCTTTTATTTTGGCTGAGCTACCAGCAGCTGAGGATAAGGAGCCCTGATCAGCACTGATCAATAATCAATGATGGACAGTTAACCCCGCCCTCCTTACTTTAGCATGCTCTGCTCCTTCTCCTCCTCCTTCTTCTGCCTCTCCATCACCGACAGGATGATGCTCCGCTCCTCCTCCGTCAGGTGGCTCAGGTCCGGGAGCTCCGCCCCGGCGCTGGCGCCGGCCCCGGCGGGCGGCCCAGGCATCCTGACAGAGCCGCTGAAAGAGAAGGAGGCAGAGACTGAAGGCCATCATCATCATCATCATCATCATCATCATCATCATCACTGGTGGCGGTGATGAAGGCCACAGAGCTCCAGGTGTGTGGAGATCTGTGGCCGCGCTGCAGCCTCGATGAGCGGTCACACAGCGGTCAGCGAGCCGCTCCACCTGCATCTCCACACCTCCACCTGTTCATCTGTTCACCCCTCCATCCTCTCCTCCATCCTCTCCTCCATCCTCTCCTCCATCCGCCCCTTCACCCTCACTCACCGACAGGCGCAGCGGCGTCCTCTCGCCTGTTTATTCCGCAGTCATGTCACCTCCTCCGGGGAACCTGAGCGGCGGCGGCTCCGGTCGGCTCTCCATCCCGGTGGCGGCTCTCATTCTCCGCTCTGTCCCGGCGGTCCGGCCCTCTCGCTCGGCCTGGTGAGGTCGCGGTGTCCCGCTGCGGTACCTCGGTTCCTCAGAGTGATAATGGACGCAGCGGAGGAGGAGAAAACAATTAAATCCTCCATAGGCTGAGGAGGAGGAGGGGGCGGGGCCACGGCGTGACGCCGTTACGTACAACAAAGATCATCTGGTCACGAGGTCAGGTTAGTCTGCTGGAGGAGCTCAACAGACTGCAGCCAAACATAGAACACAAACAACAGACCAGCTGATCACCAATCAATAAGCTGATTGGTGATCAGTTCAACTCTAAATCAATAAGATTCTGTTAAGACTCATTCTGATCAATCATTCACAGTATGGATCAGAACATTCAACAACCTCCTGTTAGTTCAATCAGATCAGATAATCAATCAAACAACAAACAGTAAAGTGATCAAATAAAAGATCAATAAACAAAAAGTGTTTGTGTGACGTCACTGAAACATTCTGTGTAGAACAGCGCCCCCTGCTGGACACACGAGCTAACTGCGACCAGGAACACAGCAACACTCATCTGATGTGTCAGGTTCTGCATTTGTTCTGTGGAGAACCAACAATGTTTACATGTTTACAACAAACAGCCCGAAGAGTAAACAAACAAAACAAAGTCTGTGAGAACTTTATAAAACAACGTGTGTCAGTGTGTGTGTGTGTCTGTGTGTGTTTGTGTGTGTGTAGAACCACTTGTTGTCAGGTCAAAGTAGAATATTGTAGTGGTGACAAACAATGGTGGTTCTCACATCATGTGCTCACTGATTTCACATGTGGGTGTGATATGCTCCAGGCTGAAGGAGTGTGTGTGTGGTTAGGTGACGTTTAACTGACTTGGTGTTAAACTGCGGCCATTAAGCGTTCCCTTCATTTTCCCTTTAACATACATTCTATATATATTTCTATTTAATATACATTCTGTATATATTTCTATATTATATACATTCTGTACATATTTCTATATTATATACATTTTGTATTTCTATATAATATAATTCTGTACATATTTCTATATTACATACATTCTGTATATATTTCTATATAATATACATTCTGTATATATTTCTATATAATATACATTCTGTATATATTTCTATATAATATACATTCTGTATATATTTCTATATAATATACATTCTATATATATTTCTATATGATATACATTCTGTACATATTTCTATATGATATACATTCTGTACATATTTCTATATAATATACATTCTGTATATATTTCTATATAATATACATTCTGTACATATTTCTATATAATATACATTCTGTACATATTTCTATATAATATACATTCTGTATATATTTCTATATAATATACATTCTGTATATATTTCTATATAATATACATTCTATATATATTTCTATATGATATACATTCTGTATATATTTCTATATAATATACATTCTGTATATATTTCTATATAATATACATTCTATATATATTTCTATATTATATACATTCTGTACATATTTCTATATTATATACATTTTGTATTTCTATATAATATAATTCTGTACATATTTCTATATTACATACATTCTGTATATATTTCTATATAATATACATTCTGTATATATTTCTATATAATATACATTCTATATATATTTCTATATGATATACATTCTGTACATATTTCTATATTACATACATTCTGTATATATTTCTATATAATATACATTCTGTATATATTTCTATATAATATACATTCTGTATATATTTCTATATAATATACATTCTGTATATATTTCTATATAATATACATTCTGTATATATTTCTATATAATATACATTCTGTATATATTTCTATATAATATACATTCTGTATATATTTCTATATAATATACATTCTATATATATTTCTATATGATATACATTCTGTACATATTTCTATACATTCTGTACATATTTCTATATTACATACATTCTGTATATATTTCTATACATTCTGTACATATTTCTATATTACATACATTCTGTATATATTTCTATACATTCTGTACATATTTCTATATTACATACATTCTGTATATATTTCTATACATTCTGTACATATTTCTATACATTCTGTACATATTTCTATATTACATACATTCTGTATATATTTCTATATAATATACATTCTGTATATATTTCTATATAATATACATTCTATATATATTTCTATATGATATACATTCTGTATATATTTCTATATAATATACATTCTGTATATATTTCTATATTACGTACATTCTGTATATATTTCTATACATTCTGTACATATTTCTATACATTCTGTACATATTTCTATATTACATACATTCTGTATATATTTCTATATAATATACATTCTGTATATATTTCTATATTACATACATTCTGTATATATTTCTATATAATATACATTCTGTACATATTTCTATATTACATACATTCTGTATATATTTCTATACATTCTGTACATATTTCTATACATTCTGTACATATTTCTATATTACATACATTCTGTATATATTTCTATATAATATACATTCTGTATATATTTCTATATAATATACATTCTATATATATTTCTATATGATATACATTCTGTATATATTTCTATATAATATACATTCTGTATATATTTCTATATTACGTACATTCTGTATATATTTCTATACATTCTGTACATATTTCTATACATTCTGTACATATTTCTATATTACATACATTCTGTATATATTTCTATATAATATACATTCTGTACATATTTCTATATTACATACATTCTGTATATATTTCTATACATTCTGTACATATTTCTATACATTCTGTACATATTTCTATATTACATACATTCTGTATATATTTCTATATAATATACATTCTGTATATATTTCTATATAATATACATTCTATATATATTTCTATATGATATACATTCTGTATATATTTCTATATAATATACATTCTGTACATATTTCTATATAATATACATTCTGTATATGTTTCTATATAATATACATTCTGTATATATTTCTATATTACATACATTCTGTATATATTTCTATATTACATACATTCTGTATATATTTCTATATAATATACATTCTGTATATATTTCTATATTACGTACATTCTGTACATATTTCTATATAATATACATTCTGTATATATTTCTATATAATATACATTCTGTATATATTTCTATATTATGTACATTCTGTACATATTTCTATATAATATACATTCTGTATATGTTTCTATATAATATACATTCTGTATATATTTCTATATAATATACATTCTGTATATATTTCTATATAATATACATTCTGTACATATTTCTATATTACGTACATTCTGTATATATTTCTATATAATATACATTCTGTATATATTTCTATATAATATACATTCTGTATATATTTCTATGTTATATATATATATTTCTATATTAACTTGTTCAATATTTGTGGAGTCTGTCAGTCAGAAAATTCACGTCATCAAACGGACAGAAGAAAAGTATGTTGTGTTCGGCCTCCTCCGACTGCACTCGGCTCCTGTCGTCTACTTTTAACCAGCCTGTTTACATTTCAACCTGACGTCATCAGGAAGCGACAGGCAGCTAGCTACGCAGTTGTTTGTGTTATCGGATTGTTGGAATTTTCCGCTGCGGAGTTGAACAGAAATAAAGTTCAATAAATCAGCTGAAACCGACGGAGACCAGGACCAGGCCCGAGCTCTGCCTTATCCGGATCAGACCGCAGTCCGGCTCTGGGTCGTTCTGAGTCTGTTAGTTTGGAGATCTTTGAGGAGCGGATGGTGCTAGCAGCAAGCTAACTGTTAACATCGCTAGCTCAGATTAGCTGCTGTGTGTTAGTTGAATAATCCGGAGTGTGTTTGATTTGTTTCTCTGTGATGGAGTATCCCGGAGGGGGGACGGTGCTGAGCGCCGGGAACGTCCCGGCCTTCCTCACCAAACTGTGGACCCTGGTGGAGGACCCGGACACCGACCCGCTCATCTGCTGGAGCCCGGTACACACGTTATTTTAGCTTAGTTTAGCTTAGCCGAGCAGAGAGCTAACGCCTGATTTAACTTTGATCAGACACTCATGGGTTCATTTAGAAGCTGTTACCTGCTAGCTTCAGCAGTTTAACGTTATCTCATAGATGAGATTATAATCAATTGAGATTATAATCTGATTTTATTCAACTCAAAGTGAAACAGGTGTGTGTGTTCAGCAGTCAGCTGTTGGTGTGTGTCAGTCAACACCAACAGCTGACTCAGTGTGTCTCACAGCTGTTTATTTTGTATTTTAGAAATCAGAATCAACTTTATTGACACAGACACACATTAACAGACAGACAGGTGAGTCCTGACTGTAGGTAGGTGAGACAGGTGAGACCTGACTCACACACACACACACACACACACACAGAAAGAACACACATACACAGAGAAAATAACACACACACACACACACACACACACACACACACACACACACATACACAGAAAGAACACACACACACAAACACCCTCTCTCTCTCATCAGTCAGCTGATTGGTTGGATCTGCTGAGTCACACTGAAGCTGGACACACCTGTCCTTTAAAAGAATTGATTATCAAAATATTTACAAATTGATTTCCTGTTGATTGACGGATGTTTATCTGTTCTGTGTGTCAGAGTGGAACCAGTTTCCATGTGTTCGATCAGGGTCGGTTCTCTAAAGAAGTTCTACCAAAGTTCTTCAAACACAACAACATGGCCAGTTTCATCCGACAGCTCAACATGTGTGAGTAGCAACTCTAATATTTATTATAAGTCAGGCTTCATTCATGAAAGATGAACGTCCCCGCTGTGAAGACAGACAGACAGTGGGAGCAGTGAGACAGTGTGAGACATGTGTTACATGAGCTGTGAGACGTGTTACATGAGCAGTGAGACAGATAGTGTGAGACATGTGTTACATGAGCAGAGAGACATGTGTTACATGAGCAGAGAGACAGTGTGAGATATGTGTTACATGAGCAGTGAGACAGTGTGAGACGTGTTACATGAGCAGAGAGACAGATAGTGTGAGACATGTGTTACATGAGCAGTGAGACAGATAGTGTGAGACATGTGTTACATGAGCAGTGAGACAGATAGTGTGAGACATGTGTTACATGAGCAGTGAGACAGATAGTGTGAGACATGTGTTACATGAGCAGAGAGACAGTGTGAGACGTGTTACATGAGCAGAGACACAGTGTGAGACATGTGTTACATGAGCAGTGAGAAAGTGTGAGACATGTGTTACATGAGCAGAGAGACAGTGTGAGACATGTTACATGAGCAGAGAGACAGACAGTGTGAGACATGTGTTACATGAGCAGAGAGACAGTGTGAGACATGTGTTACATGAGCAGAGACACAGTGTGAGACATGTGTTACATGAGCAGAGAGACAGTGTGAGACGTGTTACATGAGCAGAGAGACAGTGTGAGACGTGTTACATGAGCAGAGAGACAGACAGTGTGAGACATGTGTTACATGAGCAGAGAGACAGTGTGAGACATGTGTTACATGAGCAGAGAGACAGTGTGAGACATGTGTTACATGAGCAGTGAGACAGTGTGAGACATGTGTTACATGAGCAGTGAGAAAGTGTGAGACATGTGTTACATGAGCAGAGAGACAGTGTGAGACATGTGTTACATGAGCAGAGAGACAGACAGTGTGAGACATGTGTTACATGAGCAGAGAGACAGACAGTGTGAGACATGTGTTACATGAGCAGTGAGACGTGTTACATGAGCGGAGAGACAGTGTGAGACATGTGTTACATGAGCAGAGAGACAGTGTGAGACGTGTTACATGAGCAGAGAGACGTGTGAGACATGTGTTACATGAGCAGAGAGACAGTTTGAGACGTGTTACATGAGCAGAGAGATGTGTGAGACATGTGTTACATGAGCAGAGAGACAGTTTGAGACGTGTTACATGAGCAGTGAGACAGACAGTGTGAGACATGTGTTACACGAGCAGAGAGACGGTGTGAGACATGTGTTACATGCGCAGTGAGACAGTGTGAGACGTGTTACATGAGCAGTGAGACAGACAGTGTGAGACATGTGTTACATGAGTAGAGAGACAGTGTGAGACATGTGTTACATGAGCAGAGAGACAGTGTGAGACATGTGTTACATGAGCAGAGAGACAGTGTGAGATATGTTACATGAGCAGTGAGACAGATAGTGTGAGACATGTGTTACATGAGTAGTGAGACAGAGTGTGAGACATGTGTTACATGAGCAGTGAGACAGACAGTGTTAGACATGTGTTACATGAGCAGTGAGACAGTGTGAGACATGTGTTACATGAGCAGAGAGACAGACAGTGTGAGACGTGTTACATGAGCAGAGAGACAGACAGTGTGAGACGTGTTACATGAGCAGTGAGACAGACAGTGTGAGACGTGTTACATGAGCAGAGAGACAGTGTGAGACATGTGTTACATGAGCAGAGAGACAGTGTGAGACATGTGTTACATGAGCAGAGAGACAATGTGAGACGTGTTACATGAGTAGAGAGACAGTGTGAGACGTGTTACATGAGCAGTGAGACAGACAGTGTGAGACGTGTTACATGAGCAGTGAGACAGACAGTGTGAGACGTGTTACATGAGTAGAGAGACAGTGTGAGACGTGTTACATGAGCAGAGAGACAGTGTGAGACATGTGTTACATGAGCAGTGAGACAGACAGTGTGAGACGTGTTACATGAGCAGAGAGACAGTGTGAGACGTGTTACATGAGCAGAGAGACAATGTGAGACGTGTTACATGAGTAGAGAGACAGTGTGAGACGTGTTACATGAGCAGTGAGACAGACAGTGTGAGACGTGTTACATGAGCAGTGAGACAGACAGTGTGAGACATGTGTTACATGAGCAGAGAGACAGTGTGAGACGTGTTACATGAGCAGAGACACCAGAGACAAAAAGCTGTGGTGTCCTCTTTAGTTCAACAGGTGTAAACCTACAACACCCAAAATGCACTGCGCTACTTTTCTCCTGTTTTTTAAATAAACTTTATTGAAACTAATTGAATAACAAACACGAGACACATGCTTCATATAATGGATCATAAACATGATAATCAATAATGGGTTAACCCTGCAGATTGAATCTTTATGTGAAGATATAAAAGTAGAAAACAGCTGAATGGTTTTGTTCTTTTTTAGTTTTAATATATTCTTTAAATTTGCAGGAAACCTGTAAAGTTTGGGGAAATTTAGGTAATTTTACATTTGTGTATGTGAAATTAACTTTACATAATTAATACGTTCACAATCAAGTCAATATCATGTTTGTATTCAGAGTACAAAATGACATGTTTATGCTCAATTAATATCCTCATTAATTTCACACAATATATAATTTTCCAGTCGAGCCCAGAAAGTGATGGAGTTCAAACAAGAGTAAAATAGAAGAGTTAAAGATTCTGCTCATCATTATAAAAGCTGCATTTGTTAGAGTGAGAAACATAGATTTGTTGGATATATATTGTGTAAAAATCTTATTAGTAGTACAACACTTACATGTCAGTAACCAGGACCTCTGCCAGCTACAGTCTGTAAAGATGCTCCTCTCATAAAGTGCATTATGTTAATGCTTGTAGCTGCGTTTTGGTCCATAATATCAAATGTCATTTATCATCAGAAGGGTTCAACTCTAAGTGCCTGTTGAAACTGCAGATGAGTTTTCATGAACAGCTTGAGTTACAAAATGAAACTCTTTACCTGCAATGGGGAGATCATTTACATAAATCATTCCTCTATTATGATATCCTCTATATCACTTCTGCTCTCCTCACTGTGATGTCTTCATTATTCCAAATAATGGTTTTGTGTGGGAAGTTATGGGAGTAACATCAAGGAGAGCTTGTTGGTGTGAAGGTTCTTGTTTATTTTGAATGATGAAACGTTTTTCGAGTGCAAAAAACAAACTCAAGTTTTTTTCACCATTTTGCGTAACTGGGTTACATAGTGACCAGTACATGGGACCAAACTTATTAACCAGTCTAACAGAGATAAACCAGTCTAACAGAGATTAAACCACCAGTCTAACAGAGATTAAACCACCAGTCTAACAGATTAAACCAGTCTAACAGATTAACCAGTCTAACAGATTAACCAGTCTAACAGAGATTAACCAGTCTAACAGATTAAACCAGTCTAACAGATTAAACCAGTCTAACAGAGATTAAACCACCAGTCTAACAGAGATTAAACCACCAGTCTAACAGATTAACCAGTCTAACAGATTAACCAGTCTAACAGATTAAACCAGTCTAACAGATTAAACCAGTCTAACAGAGATTAACCAGTCTAACAGATTAAACCAGTCTAACAGAGATTAACCAGTCTAACAGTGATTAACCAGTCTAACAGTGATTAACCAGTCTAACAGAGATTAACCAGTTTAACAGAGATTAAACCAGAGAAATTTATTGACCAACCTTTTGTGAGTCCAACAATAGTCTCTTCATTAGTAGAACGAGAAATAGAAAAACAGAGTCCCAGGCTGCATACGTCCAGTTAAACAGTGTCGTTATTTGATTCTGCCTCTGTGACAAGCCAAAGGACCTAACTGAAGCAGCGTATGGTACCGGCAAAGGACTCTAACACCACCAATCTGCACGAGCATTTGTGAATACACCATCCTGCTGAGTACGCTACGCTTACACCGAGAGACGCTCGGCTCTCACCAGACAAGCACTTCATCCCTGAAGTGGATTTGTGCCGGGAAAAAATGATACGAAATGCTGCACATCACATTTTCTTTTTAGTTATTGAGTGAAATTTTCAAGGAGGTGCACCGTTAACTTAGCAAAATAAAATGTCAAAAAGAGACAAAAATATCAGCTCCAACAAACCAACTGGCAATTGGTTGAGCCTATTGCTGATAGACAATATATTCGTCCGACTCCCAGTATGTCAGATCTGCCGCGAGTCTCTTTCATTACCTCTGCATTCACTGAAGCTTTCTATACTTTCTGCATGAAGGTCTGCGCGGTAAATTGGATTGTCACTGGACGAGGGCTCCTGTCTTCCCTGGGGCATCTGACCCGATGTACTGTGTCGATGAGAAACCCAACTTGTTTTTCTCATCTGGAGCAATTTGCCTGAAGATTTGAAAGAGGAGGTTGAAAAGTTTCAGCTGTAGCTTCTTCAATCTTCATATCTTGCTCCATGAGCGGCCGATTTACTGCATGCACTTTATCAGTCGTTGTCTTTGTCAGATGTTCTATCCCTTCGACATTTTCTTTGATAGCCACAATATCTGCAGTGTTCTTACTTATCTTGTGCTCGTGGGCAGTGAATCTGTTAGTGTGTAGTCTTAGTGTTCAAGATTCCACATTGGACACTTTATCCTCATGGTTTGAACACATTTTTTTGGTGGGGAAGGGCTTGAGTGGGGGGTTTTAGGTAAAGGTGAGTACAAAGAAAGTGCCAATCCTTATTCCAAATCCATCAGAATATTCTCCTTTCTGTCATCTTGCTTTGACATGTTGACGTTCGGGTAATGTGTAGCTAGTTAGCTTATAGCAAGTTAGTTGGTTTTATTTGGTTTCTCTTATCAAAGTTCGTATTTCTCTCTAAAACAGCGATATTGTTTGACTAGTTTCTTTACCGTATCATTTTTTTCAAATACCGGTTCTTTGCCGTCCCATCTCGTCGTCTCTTCCTCAGTTAAATGGCAGTTGGTGCCCAAAACTTCTCAGAGCTCAAAGCCAAGTGAGTGCACTGGCCACCATCTCGCCCAGCCTCTTCTCTCCTGTTTGAAGCAGCAGCAGGTGTGCTTTCTGCATCACAACTGACATCACAGCTGACATCACAGCTGACATCAGAGCAAACAGGTTTCATTTTTTTCTCCTGTTGATGATTTGTTCATATTTATGTCCTTAGATGGTTTCCGTAAGGTGGTTCACATCGAGCAGGGTGGTTTGGTGAAACCGGAGAGAGACGACACCGAGTTCCAACATCCGTTCTTCATCAGAGGACAAGAACACCTGCTGGAGAATATCAAACGCAAAGTCACCAATGTATGTGTTGACACACCTGGACATACCAGTGCACATAACTTTAAACCTGCAGCACACTTGTACACCTGTCAATCTGTCCTAGTCTCCATGGTAATGCCATTTCTCTCTGCTGTGATTGGTCCAGGTGTCGTCTGTGCGTCAGGAGGAAGTGAAGATGTCTGCAGAGGAAGTGAACAAGATCCTGACCGACGTCCAGCTGATGAAGGGCAAACAGGAGACCATCGACTCCAGGATCATCACCATGAGACAGTAAGAAGGCTTGATCCTAGACCAGAACCAGACCCAGAACCAGAAGTAGAAGTAGAAGCAGAAGCAGGCCTGAGCCCGCAGCTGGTCCAGCAGACAAGCAGCTCATTAAGAAACCTGATCCTGTGTGTTTCAGTGAGAACGAGGCCCTGTGGAGAGAAGTGGCCAGTCTGCGACAGAAACACACCCAGCAGCAGAAGGTTGTCAACAAGGTAATCAATACATCAATACATGGAGGAATCAATACAACATGAAATCAATACACCACTATATCAACACATCAGTACATCAGTACTTAGGTACAGTCTTCAGTTACAGCTCAGTTCAGTTACAGTTACAGTCACAACACAGTCACAGTCACAACACAATCACAGTCACCACACAATCACAATCACAGTTACAGTCACAACACAATCACAGTCACAACACAAACAGTCACAACACAATCACAGTTACAGTCACAGTCACAACACAAACAGTCACAGTCACAACACAATCACAGTCACAACACAATCACAGTCAGTCACAAAACAATCACAGTTACAGTCACAATCACAACACAATCACAGTCAGTCACAGTCACAACACAATCGCAGTCACAACACAATCGCAGTCACAACACAATCACAGTCACAACACAATCACAGTCACAGTCACAACACAATCACAGTCGCAATCACAGTCACAACACAGTCACAACACAGTCACAGCCACAACACAATCACAGTCACAGTCACAATCACAGTCACAGTCACAACACAATCACAGTCGCAGTCACAGTCACAACACAATCACAGTCACAACACAATCACAGTCACAATCACAGTCACAACACAATCAGAGTCACAGTCACAACACAATCACAGTCACAACACAATCACAGTCATAATTAGAGGTGTGCATCTTCACTGCCCCCACGATTCGATTCGATTATGATTCACCAGTCTACGATGCGATTCAATTCGATTATACGATGCATCTTGATGTATCTCGATACATTACATCCTCAATTTTCTATATTACCACACATGGCTTTTTCATCAATTAACACAAACAGTCAGATAAATATGAACTCTTTATTTAGAAAGCTGCTTTAAAGTTCAGATGTAAACAAATTAAGTTGTAATCACAATCACAGTCACGATCACAGTCACAACACAATCACAATCACAGTCACAACACAATTACAATCACAATCACAGTCACAACACAATTACAATAATAACAATAATATAATTATAGGCCAAGCCTGGGATGCCAAGTTCAGAGTGTGGGCAAAGCACCTCACATGGGGGAAATTTCCAACTTACGCAGCCACAATCATATTTGATGCATTGTCCGTCACTAGCACAACAGCTTTCTCTGTTAGCTGCCACTCCTTCACTACATCAGATAGAAGCTCAGCTAGATGAAAACCAGTGTGGCTTTCGAAAACGGCTCTGGTTTGCAGCACATGTGACACAATGTCCCAGTCGTCATTAAGGTAATGTGCCGTTACTGTTAGATAGGACTCGGTCACCACAGAAGTCCATGAATCGCATGTGACTGCTACTCGGCAAGCTTCCCTCATTGAATTCATCACCTGGGCTTTTGTTTCTCTGTACAACACCGGCACAACCATGTCCGCAATTGTTTGCCGAGATGGGATCTTGTACCATGGTTCCAGGGTCTTAACCAGCTGGCGAAACCCGGAGTTCTTCTCACGGACTCGTCGATCTTTGGCTGGGCTGGGTCAGTAGTTTTCTTTCCGTTGTGACCAGAGGCTAACATTAGCTCAGAGTGCCATCGGCTAATGTGGTTCCTCATATTAGTGGTGTTACCGAAGTATTTGATTTTAGTGTGGCAAGTTTTACAAATAGCATGGGTCTTGTCCAGTTGTCGTTGCATCCCAGGAACTTCATAAAATCTGAAATGTTCCCAGATATCCGCTTTTAAGTTGTGTGGATTTTTTTATAGTGCATCGGCTACCGCTACTACTTTCCTCCACCATGTTAGATGTTGGGTTTACTATGCTTGCGCGCGTGTCCGTCCTTCACCCACAATGCAACTTGAACTTTACAACTTTATTGTCCAAATGCAACAACTGCCCATGTTTTATTTTGAATTTAAAAATCGATTCTGTGACGTTACTGCATCGATTCAGAATCGTCCCATTAAGCATCTCGATGCATCTTTGAATCGATTATTTTCTGCACCCCTAGTCACAATCACAATCACAGTCACAATCACAACTAGGGGTGTCACGATTCTCCAAATCCTCGATTCGATTCAACTTTTGATTCTAAGGTCACGGTTCAATTCGATTCTCGACTTTTACATTTATTTTTTTTAAAGCACAGGTTGCTATGCCATTTTTAGACTAGACTTTTATGCAATATAATATCTGACCTTTGTTCGCAATGTACCACACTACATTGTTAAATTTAAAACATTTATTAACAACATAATGTAACAATAACTTATATCTTCAGTCAATTGGAAACTTAAACAAAATAACCTGCCATCTAGTTTCTCTTTTGACCACGGTCCGGGAGCTGAACAGGAATGGTGTAACACCATGCTATCGTTTGACTGGCTGTAGCTAATAGCTACTGGCTTAGCTAGTAGCTAAGTTAGAGGAGGTTGACTCGCAGCACTTCAACACGTATGTGTTTTTTTCCCCTTGGCAAGCCGACCAGACGTGACATGGGGGCGTGGCAGCATCGACGATCCCATTTTTTAATTCGAAGTTCGAGATTGTGACTTAATTTCGGTTGATTTCGATTTAAAATCAAAATCGTGACACCCTTAATCACAACACAATCACAGTCACAACAAAATCACAACACAATCACAACACAATCACAGTCACAACACACTCACAGTCACAACACAATCACAGTCACAGTCACAGTCACATCACAGTCACAACACAATCACAATCACAGTCACAACACAATCACAGTCACAACATAATCACATCACAATCATAGTCACAACACAATCACAATCACAGTCACAACACAATCACAGTCACAATCACAGTCACAATCACAGTCACAATCACAGTCACAATCACGCTTTAACGCTCCTCTTGACAGAATCGGTGAAGTTCAACTAAATCTGTTGTCTTCCTGGCACAGACTTGTTTCTTCAGCACAGTCCACATGTTCTCGATGAGGTTCAAGTCTGGACTTTGGGAAGTCCGTTCAAAACCTCAGTTCTGTCCTGGTTGATCCGTTTCCTTACCACCTCTGATGTGTGTTTGGATCATTGTCCTGTTGGATCATCCAACTGCACCCAAGAGCCAATCTTCTGCTGATGATTTTAGGTTTTCCTGAAGAATTTGGAGATAATCCTCCTTCTTCATTATTCCATTTACTTTCTGTAGAGCAGCAGATCCACTGGCAGCAGAACCGCCCCACAGCAGAACTCTACCAGCACCATGCTGGACAGTTGGTTTGGTGTTCTTGGGGTTAAAGGCCTCACCTTCTCTCCTCCAAACATATTGCTGCTCATTGTGGTCAAACAACTCAGTTTCTGTTTCATGTGACCACAGAGTTTCCCTCCAGAAGGTTTTTTCTTCGTCCGTGTGATCAGCAGCAAACTTCAGTGGAGCTTTAAGGTTCTGCGTCTGGATCAAGAGCTTCTCTCAACGCAGCAGCCTCTCAGCTCATGTTGATGTAAAACACACCTGACTGTGGACTCTGTCTTCCAGCAGCTTGCAGACTTGCTTTTTGGTGGTTTTTGGTTGATTCTTGACCATCAGACCAGTTTTCTCTCAGCAGCAGGTGATAGTTTGATCGTGGCGGTGACACAATAATAATAAAAATAATAATAATTATACATTTATTTTATATAATGCTTTTCAGGGTACACAAAGACACTTTGCAGGTTAAAAAGCAGAATAATAAAAACAAAACATAAAACAATACAACTGTGCTGTGAACTTTATACTTACAAACAGCTGTTTGTTCAGTTGATGTTGTTCAAGTGACTTTCCTGACTTGTTCAGATTTATAATGAGCTCTTTCAGATCAATACTGAGCTCCTTAGACTTTCCCATTGTAGTGAGTGTGTCTGAGTCTAATGTCTGTGTCAGACAGGTCCTATTGAAATGGGCCCAGGAAAGTCACCAGCTGTTATCACTCAGAACCAGTCAGAAGAAGTTAACATGCTACAAAGAACATCTGACTCACAACTTTCTGTACCCCCCCCCCCCCCCCCCCCCCGCAGTTGATCCAGTTCCTGGTGTCTCTCGTCCAGACCAACAGGATCCTGGGAGTCAAGAGGAAGATGTAAGTTTACTACACAATATACTACACGTACTGCACAATATACTACACGTACTGCACAATATGCTACACATACTGCACAATATACTACACATACTGCACAATATACTACACATACTGCACAATATACTACACATACTACACAATGAATTGTACAGTACACAGTTATCAGTTATCTTAGGTCATGTTATGTACTGTATTACTAACTGGCTCTCAGAGGACTTTAAGGTTTAAAGTCTGAGTCTAATATAAATATATTTACTGTGTCATGTGAATATATTTACTGTGTAGTATAAATATCTTTACTTTGTAGTATAAATATCTTTACTGTGTCATATGAATATTTTTACTGTCATGTGAATATATGTACTGTGTCATGTAAATATATTTACTGTGTAGTATAAATATCTTTACTGTGTCCTATGAATATATTTACTGTTTCATGTGAATGTATTTACTGTGTCATGTGAATATATTTACTGTGTAGTATAGATATATTTACTGTGTCATGTGAATATATTTACTGTGTAGTATAAATATCTTTACTGTGTAGTATAGATATATTTACTGTGTCATGTGAATATATTTACTGTGTAGTATAAATATCTTTACTGTGTAGTATAAATATATTTACTGTGTCATGTGACTATAATTACTGTGTAGTATAAATATCTTTACTGTGTCTTGTGAATATAATTACTGTGTCATGTGAATATATGTACTGTGTAGTATAAATATATTTCCTCTGTCCTCAGTCCTCTGATGCTGAATGACTCTAGCTCCGCCCACTCTATGCCTAAATATAGTCGTCCGTTCTCACTGGAGCACATGCAGGTAACCTGACTCACCTGTCACATTAATGTCACTGTTTGTGTCACAACATCACATCACAATCTGACAGTTTCAAGCTGTATTTTTTTATGATGTCACAACCAGTCTCAAAATGATTGATTGTATCGATCTGTTGATGATCTGATTGGATCTTGATTACCTGTTCAGTAGTTTCCTATAGAATCAGACAAGAGGTCAGTTTTGACTGCACTTTATCTCTGTTTGTGTTTTCAGGCTGCAGCCAGTCTCTTCTCAGGTGACTCCCCTGTGACCTCTGGACCAATCATCTCTGACATCACAGAGGTGGCCACGCCCATAGCGGAGGATGTAGTCAGTGATTGGACGGACACAGGGTAAGAACCAATGACATAATTTCCTGTACAGTCAGTAACTCTAAAGGTTGAGTTGAGAGTCAAAGGCCCCAACATGAGCAGTAGAACATAAACATGAGAGAAAACAACCAATCACACGCTTTGATCAAACCCTGCAGTGGATCAATAACAGAGCACTCAGTGACAGTTTGTTCCCAGTTCATCAGATGTAACTTTGAACGTCTGTAAGACAGCTGCATTTCTGCCCTGTGTCCTGCTAAGCCCCGCCCCTTGGCCAAGATATTTAGTCGGCCATGTTTGTTTTGGTTTGTTTATCTTTTTGGTTTTTTATCGCAGTCCTATAAACATATCCATTGATCACAATCTATTGATCACAATCTATTGATCACAATCTATTGATCACAATATGAAGACGTCCAAAGAATCCAATATGGCCAACGTCATGGTGTTCAGGTAGTCACTGAAGGTTTGTTCTCTTCTGATTGGTCAATTCTCTGCCTGTTTCACCTGCAGAAAGAGCCAATCAGTGAGTGTCAAAGAGGAGCCAGCCAGTCCTGAAGTGGAGGTGTGTCCTGTCCTGGAGGGTGGGGCTTTACCTATAGACACGCCCCTCTCCCCCACCACCTTCATCAACTCCATTCTACAGGACGAGACACAGCTGACCCCCACCACCTCCACCTGCAACCCCACGACAGGTAATTAACACCTCCATCAAACCTACGACAGGTACCTAACACCTCCAACCAAACCTACAACAGGTAATTAACACCTCCAACAAAACCAACGACAGGTACCTAAAACCTCCAACCAAACCTACGACAGGTACCTAACACCTCCAACCAAACCTACGACAGGTAACTAACACCTCCAACCAAACCTACGACAGGTAACTAACACCTCCAACCAAACCTACGACAGGTAACTAACACCTCCAACCAAACCTACGACTGATTATTTCCAGGTTTATGTGACAATATCAGAGATTTTCAGTGAGGTCTCAGACCTGTGGACCGTTATCATGACTTTGCTGAATCTTTGTGTGTATTGACGATGATCAGTTGTGTGTATTGACGATGATCGGTT
Source organism: Pagrus major (assembly GCF_040436345.1). Classification (NCBI taxonomy): domain Eukaryota; kingdom Metazoa; phylum Chordata; class Actinopteri; order Spariformes; family Sparidae; genus Pagrus; species Pagrus major. The sequence continues at coordinate 1,988,427 of NC_133229.1, forward strand.
GTCTCTTGTTCCTATCCCTCTAGCCAGTCCTGTTGTTGTGATGAGTCCCGCCTCCACCGGGCCCCTCCCATCAGCCCCAGCCAGCCAATCACCTGCCTCTGTTCCCACCTCAAATGTTGCCTCGAGCTTCGCAAAACCTCAACAGAAATGTCAGACCATCGCCTGCATCGACAGGTAAGTCTTTAACACCTGTCTCACATCAGTCAGGGTGTCTGCAACTTAGCTACTGGAGTTACCTGTTAAATGTTTTCACCCACTTGTTTCACCCAAACCTCCCTGACCCTCCAGGGACGGATCCTACCCAGAATACCATGCTGCCTTCAACTGTTTTGTCTGTGATAAATGTGTTAAGTGAACCAGCAGTATGTTTTATATTCATTCTTCTCAGATTTAGTCCCTTTAAGGGTCAGGTGTGTCATTAAAACCCCTGTGCTTCCCTCAGACCCCGCCCCCCTCCCTCTGCAGGTGGACTCTCACCTGACGTTCGGCACTTCTTATCGACACGACCTGAAAAGTGAATGAATAACATTTTAAATATTAGTCAGTTTTAAAGGATCAGTCTGGTGACAAAGTCTCTGTGACTGTTTGTTCAGACTCAAACCAGCAGTCGATGATTCTCCATTAAAACACATCAATGAGCCGCACATGTAGAGATGACTAAAGATTTGAGGCTTTCACCGTTGCCATGGTAATCGATGTCCCAATCCGTATCTGAAAGCTTTGGGGTTTTTTGTTTGTTTGGTTTTTGAAGAGGAAGAAGACGTGGTGTTGACTACACTGAGAAAGAAGCAAACAAAATGGAGTGAGATACAAGTAATTTAAAGCCTGACAGGAAGTCAGACAGTACTGAGAGACGGACATATTGATGGTTTGAGTCTGAACAGGAGATTTAATGACAAAAATAAAAACATAAGATAACAGCAGACTGATCATGTGACTGAACATTATGTTTGTGTGTGTGTGTGTGTGTGTGTGTGTGTGTGTGTTTCAGGTCTGAACTGTCGGATCATGTGGAGAGTATCGATAACAGTCTAGAAAACCTGCAGAGCATCCTGAACACACAAAGCTTCACCTTCGACACCTCCCCGCTCATGGAGGTCAGTCTGACTCTGTGATAATAACTGTAGATTAGAAATATAAACTGTAGATTAACACATGTCATATAAAATAAACTGTGTAGATTAACATGCATCATAGAATATAAACTGTAGATTAACACGTGTCATTTAATATAAACTGTGTAGATCAACATGTATCATAGAATATAAACTGAAGATTAACTCGTGTCATATAATATAAACTGTGAAGATTAACTCGTGTCATATAATATAAACTGTGTAGATTAACATGTATCATAGAATATAAACTGAAGATTAACTCGTGTCATATAATATAAACTGTGTAGATTAACATGTATCATAGAATATAAACTGAAGATTAACTCGTGTCATATAATATAAACTGTGTAGATTAACATGTATCATAGAATATAAACTGAAGATTAACTCGTGTCATATAATATAAACTGTGAAGATTAACTCGTGTCATATAATATAAACTGTGTAGATTAACATGTATCATAGAATATAAATTGTAGATTAACATGTATCATAGAATATAAACTGTAGATTAACTCGTGTCATATAATATAAACTGTGAAGATTAACTTGTGTCATATAATATAAACTGTGTAGATTAACTCGTGTCATATAATATAAACTGTAGATTAACACGTGTCATATAATATAAACTGTGTAGATTAACATGCATCATAGAATATAAACTGTAGATTAACACGTCATATAATATAAACTGTGTAGATTAACATGCATCATAGAATATAAACTGTAGATTAACACGTGTCATATAAAATAAACTGTGTAGATTAACATGTATCATAGAATATAAACTGAAGATTAACATGTATCATAGAATATAAACTGTAGATTAACTCGTGTCATATAATATAAACTGTGAAGATTAACTCGTGTCATATAGTATAAACTGTGTAGATTAACTTGTGTCATAATATAAACTGTGTAGATTAACATGTATCATAATATAAACTGTGTAGATTAACATGTATCATAGAATATAAATTGTAGATTAACATGTATCATAGAATATAAACTGTAGATTAACATGTATCATATAATATAAACTGTGTAGATTAACTCGTGTCAGAACATAAACTGTGTAGATTAACTCGTGTCATGTAATATAAACTGTGTAGATTAACACGTGTCATATAATATAAACTGTGAAGATTAACTCGTGTCATATAATATAAACTGTCTAGATTAACTCGTGTCAGAATATAAACTGTGAAGATTAACTCGTGTCATATAATATAAACTGTGAAGATTAACTCGTGTCAGAATATAAACTGTGAAGATTAACTCGTGTCATATAAACTGTGAAGATTAACTCGTGTCAGAATATAAACTGTGAAGATTAACTCGTGTCATATAATATAAACTGTGAAGATTAACTCGTGTCATATAATATAAACTGTGAAGATTAACTCGTGTCATATAATATAAACTGTGAAGATTAACTCGTGTCATATAATATAAACTGTGAAGATTAACTCGTGTCATATAATATAAACTGTGTAGATTAACATGTATCATAGAATATAAACTGAAGATTAACTTGTGTCATATAATATAAACTGTGTAGATTAACATGTATCATAGAATATAAACTGAAGATTAACTCCTGTCATATAATATAAACTGTGAAGATTAACTCGTGTCATATAATATAAACTGTGTAGATTAACATGTATCATAGAATATAAATTGTAGATTAACATGTATCATAGAATATAAATTGTAGATTAACTCGTGTCATATAATATAAACTGTGAAGATTAACTCGTGTCATATAATATAAACTGTGTAGATTAACATGTATCATAGAATATAAATTGTAGATTAACATGTATCATAGAATATAAACTGTAGATTAACTCGTGTCATATAATATAAACTGTGAAGATTAACTCGTGTCATATAATATAAACTGTGTAGATTAACTCGTGTCATATAATATAAACTGTAGATTAACACGTCATATAATATAAACTGTGTAGATTAACATGCATCATAGAATATAAACTGTAGATTAACACGTGTCATATAAAATAAACTGTGTAGATTAACATGTATCATAGAATATAAACTGAAGATTAACTCGTGTCATATAATATAAACTGTGTACATTAACACGTGTCATATAATATAAACTGTAGATTAACACGTGTCATATAATATAAACTGTGTAGATTAACATGTATCATAGAATATAAACTGTAGATTAACTCGTGTCATATAATATAAACTGTGAAGATTAACTCGTGTCATGTAATATAAACTGTGTAGATTAACTTGTGTCATAATATAAACTGTGTAGATTAACATGTATCATAATATAAACTGTGTAGATTAACATGTATCATAGAATATAAATTGTAGATTAACATGTATCATAGAATATAAACTGTAGATTAACATGTATCATATAATATAAACTGTGTAGATTAACTCGTGTCATAGAACATAAACTGTGTAGATTAACTCGTGTCATGTAATATAAACTGTGTAGATTAACACGTGTCATATAATATAAACTGTGAAGATTAACTCGTGTCATATAATATAAACTGTCTAGATTAACTCGTGTCAGAATATAAACTGTGAAGATTAACTCGTGTCATATAATATAAACTGTGAAGATTAACTCGTGTCAGAATATAAACTGTGAAGATTAACTCGTGTCATATAAACTGTGAAGATTAACTCGTGTCAGAATATAAACTGTGAAGATTAACTCGTGTCATATAATATAAACTGTGAAGATTAACTCGTGTCATATAATATAAACTGTGAAGATTAACTCGTGTCATATAATATAAACTGTGAAGATTAACTCGTGTCAGAATATAAACTGTGAAGATTAACTCGTGTCATATAATATAAACTGTGAAGATTAACTTGTGTCATATAAACTGTGAAGATTAACTCATGTCAGAATATAAACTGTGAAGATTAACTCGTGTCATATAATATAAACTGTGAAGATTAACTCGTGTCAGAATATAAACTGTGAAGATTAACTCGTGTCATATAATATAAACTGTGAAGATTAACTCGTGTCAGAATATAAACTGTCTAGATTAACTCGTGTCAGAATATAAATTGTGAAGATTAACTCGTGTCATATAATATAAACTGTGAAGATTAACTCGTGTCAGAATATAAACTGTGAAGATGAACTCGTGTCATATAATATAAACTGTGAAGATGAACTCGTGTCATATAATATAAACTGTGAAGATTAACTCGTGCCATATAAACTGTGAAGATTAACTCGTGTCATATAATATAAACTGTGAAGATTAACTCGTGCCATATAAACTGTGAAGATTAACTCGTGTCATATAATATAATATAAACTGTGAAGATTAACTCGTGTCATATAATATAAACTGTGAAGATTAACTCGTGTCATATAAACTGTGAAGATTAACTCGTGTCATATAATATAACAAACTGTGAAGATTAACTCGTGTCATATAATATAAACTGTGAAGATTAACTCGTGTCATAGAATATAAACTGTGAAGATTAACTCGTGTCATATAATATAAACTGTGAAGATTAACTCGTGTCATGTAATATAAACTGTGTAGATTAACTTGTGTCATAATATAAACTGTGTAGATTAACATGTATCATAATATAAACTGTGTAGATTAACATGTATCATAGAATATAAATTGTAGATTAACATGTATCATAGAATATAAACTGTAGATTAACATGTATCATATAATATAAACTGTGTAGATTAACTCGTGTCATAGAACATAAACTGTGTAGATTAACTCGTGTCATGTAATATAAACTGTGTAGATTAACACGTGTCATATAATATAAACTGTGAAGATTAACTCGTGTCATATAATATAAACTGTCTAGATTAACTCGTGTCAGAATATAAACTGTGAAGATTAACTCGTGTCATATAATATAAACTGTGAAGATTAACTCGTGTCAGAATATAAACTGTGAAGATTAACTCGTGTCATATAAACTGTGAAGATTAACTCGTGTCAGAATATAAACTGTGAAGATTAACTCGTGTCATATAATATAAACTGTGAAGATTAACTCGTGTCATATAATATAAACTGTGAAGATTAACTCGTGTCATATAATATAAACTGTGAAGATTAACTCGTGTCAGAATATAAACTGTGAAGATTAACTCGTGTCATATAATATAAACTGTGAAGATTAACTCGTGTCATATAATATAAACTGTGAAGATTAACTCGTGTCATATAATATAAACTGTGAAGATTAACTCGTGTCAGAATATAAACTGTGAAGATTAACTCGTGTCATATAATATAAACTGTGAAGATTAACTTGTGTCATATAAACTGTGAAGATTAACTCATGTCAGAATATAAACTGTGAAGATTAACTCGTGTCATATAATATAAACTGTGAAGATTAACTCGTGTCAGAATATAAACTGTGAAGATTAACTCGTGTCATATAATATAAACTGTGAAGATTAACTCGTGTCAGAATATAAACTGTCTAGATTAACTCGTGTCAGAATATAAATTGTGAAGATTAACTCGTGTCATATAATATAAACTGTGAAGATTAACTCGTGTCAGAATATAAACTGTGAAGATGAACTCGTGTCATATAATATAAACTGTGAAGATGAACTCGTGTCATATAATATAAACTGTGAAGATTAACTCGTGCCATATAAACTGTGAAGATTAACTCGTGTCATATAATATAAACTGTGAAGATTAACTCGTGCCATATAAACTGTGAAGATTAACTCGTGTCATATAATATAATATAAACTGTGAAGATTAACTCGTGTCATATAATATAAACTGTGAAGATTAACTCGTGTCATATAAACTGTGAAGATTAACTCGTGTCATATAATATAACAAACTGTGAAGATTAACTCGTGTCATATAATATAAACTGTGAAGATTAACTCGTGTCATAGAATATAAACTGTGAAGATTAACTCGTGTCATATAATATAAACTGTGAAGATTAACTCGTGTCATGTAATATAAACTGTGTAGATTAACTTGTGTCATAATATAAACTGTGTAGATTAACATGTATCATAATATAAACTGTGTAGATTAACATGTATCATAGAATATAAATTGTAGATTAACATGTATCATAGAATATAAACTGTAGATTAACATGTATCATATAATATAAACTGTGTAGATTAACTCGTGTCATAGAACATAAACTGTGTAGATTAACTCGTGTCATGTAATATAAACTGTGTAGATTAACACGTGTCATATAATATAAACTGTGAAGATTAACTCGTGTCATATAATATAAACTGTCTAGATTAACTCGTGTCAGAATATAAACTGTGAAGATTAACTCGTGTCATATAATATAAACTGTGAAGATTAACTCGTGTCAGAATATAAACTGTGAAGATTAACTCGTGTCATATAAACTGTGAAGATTAACTCGTGTCAGAATATAAACTGTGAAGATTAACTCGTGTCATATAATATAAACTGTGAAGATTAACTCGTGTCATATAATATAAACTGTGAAGATTAACTCGTGTCATATAATATAAACTGTGAAGATTAACTCGTGTCAGAATATAAACTGTGAAGATTAACTCGTGTCATATAATATAAACTGTGAAGATTAACTTGTGTCATATAAACTGTGAAGATTAACTCATGTCAGAATATAAACTGTGAAGATTAACTCGTGTCATATAATATAAACTGTGAAGATTAACTCGTGTCAGAATATAAACTGTGAAGATTAACTCGTGTCATATAATATAAACTGTGAAGATTAACTCGTGTCAGAATATAAACTGTCTAGATTAACTCGTGTCAGAATATAAATTGTGAAGATTAACTCGTGTCATATAATATAAACTGTGAAGATTAACTCGTGTCAGAATATAAACTGTGAAGATGAACTCGTGTCATATAATATAAACTGTGAAGATGAACTCGTGTCATATAATATAAACTGTGAAGATTAACTCGTGCCATATAAACTGTGAAGATTAACTCGTGTCATATAATATAAACTGTGAAGATTAACTCGTGCCATATAAACTGTGAAGATTAACTCGTGTCATATAATATAATATAAACTGTGAAGATTAACTCGTGTCATATAATATAAACTGTGAAGATTAACTCGTGTCATATAAACTGTGAAGATTAACTCGTGTCATATAATATAACAAACTGTGAAGATTAACTCGTGTCATATAATATAAACTGTGAAGATTAACTCGTGTCATAGAATATAAACTGTGAAGATTAACTCGTGTCATATAATATAAACTGTGAAGATTAACTCGTGCCATATAAACTGTGAAGATTAACTCGTGTCAAATAATATAAACTGTGAAGATTAACTCGTGTCATATAATATAAACTGTGAAGATTAACATGTATCATAGAATATAAACTGTAGATTAACACGTGTCATATAATATAAACTGTGAAGATTAACATGTATCATAGAATATAATATATGTAGATTGACACGTGTCATATATGTTGACACATGTTACATATAATATCAGTGTACATTAATGTGTGTCACACTCATTGACAGTAAATGTGTGTACTGATGTGAACTGTGTGTTTAGTTTTTCAGCTCGTCTGGTCTTTCTGGAGACTTCGACCTCGACAGTTTGGATACTGTGAGTTTATCTGCAGACTTACACTGATTTTTATCTGTTTCTGCACTTCATCTTTGAGTTTTAATTTAATGAAAATGATTCATTTCTTTAAAGTGTTATCGTACAAACATGTTTAAGAGTGTTTTTACATCCATTTATGGATATGTTGATGTTGGCACACCTGTCTGACTGAGATGTCACTTTTTTGTTTTAGCTGCTGTCTGATGAAGTTCCTAAAGGAAGTGATGAAAACAGCAACCCCAACCACACAGGTAACCCCAACAGCACGGGTAACCCCAACCGCACGGGTTTGCGGTTTCCTAGAATAAGCTCACATACAAATCGGATTTAAAGCTTGAAGGGCGGATTTAAAGCTGCAGGTCGGATTTAAAGGTGGAAGGGCAGATTTAAAGGTGGAAGGGCAGATTTAAAGCTGGAAGGGCAGATTTAAAGCCGCAGGGCGGATTTAAAGCCGCAGGATAGATTTAAAGCCGCAGGGCGGATTTAAAGCCGCAGGGCGGATTTAAAGCTGCAGGGCGGATTTAAAGACGCAGGATAGATTTAAAGACGCAGGGCGGATTTAAAGCTGCAGGATAGATTTAAAGCCGCAGGTCGGATTTAAAGCCGCAGGGCGGATTTAAAGCTGCAGGGCGGATTTAAAGACGCAGGATAGATTTAAAGACGCAGGGCGGATTTAAAGCTGCAGGGCGGATTTAAAGCCGCAGGATAGATTTAAAGCTGCAGGTCGGATTTAAAGCCGCAGGGCGGATTTAAAGCTGCAGGGCGGATTTAAAGACGCAGGATAGATTTAAAGACGCAGGGCGGATTTAAAGCTGCAGGATAGATTTAAAGCTGCAGGTCGGATTTAAAGCCGCAGGGCGGATTTAAAGCTGCAGGGCGGATTTAAAGACGCAGGATAGATTTAAAGACGCAGGGCGGATTTAAAGCTGCAGGGCGGATTTAAAGCCGCAGGATAGATTTAAAGCTGCAGGTCGGATTTAAAGCCGCAGGGCGGATTTAAAGCTGCAGGGCGGATTTAAAGCCGCAGGATAGATTTAAAGCTGCAGGTCGGATTTAAAGTTGCAGGTCGGATTTAAAGCTGCAGGTCGGATTTAAAGCTGTACTCTGGGTGTAGTTTGCTGTGAGTGATGATGAATTAACTTTATCTAATGTTCTGGTTCTACTTCAGAGTCCAGCTGCAGCTTTGAGAAGAGTTTGAAACAAGGGAAAGACATCGTTTTAGTTACGTTGTGTAAGTGATAAAATATTGTAACATGTAACGAAGATTCTTGATGGGTAAATTTTGAGAAAATGCAGTTTTTAGAGTTCATGTTAGCTGATCAGTTTGATCAGGACTCAGGAGCAGGAAGTCGTCTGATGGACAGGATTAATTAATGTGAGAGTGATCGTCTGCCTCAATGGGAACAAACAGCCGAGTGTTGTCAGCATTAGTGGAAATCTAACTGTGGTGAAATCTATAGAGAGGGCAGAGCTCTGAAGATCTCCCTGAAGAACCAGCTCAAGTTCTCAGACGGATCAGACAGGATGTCTTCCCCAGCTCCTCCCTCTCGTCCAAATATGAGCTGTGTCTCAGTTCGGGGCTGCATCCTTTGAAGCTGCATTTGAAGATTGACTGCGTCACAGAGGCATGTCAAGGCCATCACATTTTGAAAAGCTCCTACCAATGTGGCCTTCGTTTCCTGTGACGTGAAGGATCCAACCATTGCATCCTTCACGGCCAACCGTTTCCCAAGATTCATTGCACACTGATGACCGTTAAGATTTGTTTTTCCAAAAGACAACTAACAGCTGAAAACACTTAAATTAAATCTCAGTAGTTAAATCTCAGCATGGAGTTTCAAGTCACACGAATATCAAACGATACAAATATTAAAAAAACAAGGGACCCCAATCCTGTCAAAGTTGCTAGGCGACAGGAGTGGCACTTAAAGACGCAAGGGTAAGGCGGGGGGGAACTGGTGACATATGTAGGAAAGTCCCCGTATACCACAGCATCTCATTTAATGTCCCTCAATTCAACCTTCGTGGTCGAGAAAGCCAGGCCTTCGTAGACCGCGCCCTTCTCAGGATGCAACCCCCCAACCCAACACAGCTATGGTCACCAAGATGACGACCTGGAGGCTTTAACCAATAAGTGACATTGTGTTGTTTGTGGGTGTGGCCCCTGTTGTCATGGTGACTCTTGTTTGCTCTCTGATTGGTCCAGGGAAACAGCTGGTGCAGTACACGGCCACACCTCTCCTGATGTCTGAACCAATCAGCTTGGGAGAGGGCGGGGCCGACCTGCCCTCACTGCTGGAGCTGGAGGCGGAGCCTTTCTTCATCACCGACCCGCCGACCGATGACCCGGTCACCGCCCTGCTGAGCCATGCCCACCCGAACCCTGACCTCTGACATCATCAATGAATGTGATTAATCAGTCACCATAGCAACAGGACAGTCTGAGCGCTGACTCAGCAGCAGCAATATGAAATCAATCGATCAGCTGTAGATCAATCAGTAGGTCATGTTTTTATTTTTGATCAATATTAACCAGTTTATATACCCGTGTCGTCTTCTACTCCTTTTATTTTAGCTTTGTTTTTTCTTCTTCGCTGCTTTATTTAAAATGTTTGTTTGACACTCAGAGAACCAATCAGAGGTCAGCAGGTGTTCTCTGTGTTCTGCATGTTGATTGGTTGTCTTTGTGTAACATTAGAAAATAAAGAGATGATCAATATTTTTAGAAAAGTTTATTATGAATAAGAAGTGACCCCTGTTACCATGGAGACAACCTGGAAGCAGAAAGAGATGCATTGATCTGATCTATTCGATCAATATTGATTCACATTAAACATGTTCATCAGTGTGTCAGCATTTGTCTCTCGTTCAGATCCAACAATCAGGTGATCAATCAGATAATCGATCAGGTGATCAGTTAGATAATCGATCAGGTGATCAGCGAGGAGATCAGTCAGATGATCGGTCAGGTGATCAGTCAGGTTGGCACTGTGACACACCAGCTGACATCATCTCACATCTGATTGGCTGTTCAGCTCTCTGCTTCAGTCTGAGCCACAGTAACATTGATGATCACCTGTTGTGATCATCTTATTGATCTGAGGACGGTAACATGACTGTCAGCTTGTGTTGTTTTTAAACTTCCTGTCACATGATATTACTGCTAGCATAACGTTAGCTTTCTGGCTAACAGCTGAGCTGTGAGGACCAGTTTATGTCCTGTTGCTGAGGTTCGTCCTGTTTACTGGAGCAGTGAACAATGTTTCCATTACATGAGAGCCTGATGGGGTTGTGATGACCGGTCTGCTCCTCACTGTGGAAATAATATTCATTCTGTGATGGTTGTGCTGAAGGTTAGCCGAATGTTAACCGAATGTTAGCTGGTTGTTGCTGTAGGCGTAATGGCAGCACTTGTCGTTCTCATGAAAAACAACACAAGTTCTTCCTTTAACTTGATTGACAGATGATCAATATATAAATTTGGACTCTGTCATGAATATTTCATTCATCGGTTGTTTTGTCGTCCTGATGTCCATTTTAGTCACTCAGTGTAAAAGCCTGTCGTTAACTGTGTTTACTCATCAGTTTCATCCAGCTGACAGACGAAGAGTTAAAACAAAGATCCGACTCCAGAACTTTAGTTCAAGTATTTTAGAACCTACTCACATAAATGTGTACTGTGTAACAAACAATGATGGGAATACATGTAAGTGACGATGGTTTACAGAGGAGACACAAGACATAAAGATTTTATATAAAAATGACATGTTAATAGTTTTTAATTGACGAGAGTCAGAGTTCTGTTTGAGAAGCTTTTTACATGTAAATCTGCATTTATGAATATTAAAACAAATAAAATGAAGAGATTAGAAATACGCAGTGGTGAGTTGTGTTTTCTTCAACATCTTCAAACAGGACAAAATAAAATGTTCATTAATAACAAAAACAAAATTATTCCAAAAAATTAAAGAAGAAAATGTTTATATTGAGTTTATATTTCGTCTGGATTTTAAATAATGTGTCGTCACTGAATTAACATTTATTTATCAGAAAATGATTCGAGAAGAGACGACGAGTGTTTCCACAAAGCGTTTCAGGAAAAAACCGTCAAAACTTTCTGTTCGGAAACATTAAAAATGTTTTATTTAAAGAAGTCACCTCTCATGCATATTCATAATTAATGTTCTTTTTCAAATCGAATGCAGCTTGTTTCATCAAATGAAGTAAAAACAACATTTTTTTCATATTTTTTTATTATTTAATATTCTTATGGACATGAACAACCTGATGATGATGATGTCATCAGATTATTGATGAAGAACTGATCAGTCCGGACAAAAGACGAATTCTCAGTTTGATGTTCAAAATAGAAAAAAAAAAACATTTATTGTAGACATTTACAATCCTGACAGTGACGATGATGTCACATCCTGTATGATGCCATCAAAACAGAATCACCCATTGGTGGAGGTTCGGCTGACTCTATTTATTAATTTCCACTTACAGCAATTCTCTAAAACAAAATGAACTTCTATAAAAAACTTAAATATTGAAAACAACACAGTCGGCGGGGCCCGTAGCTAGTGGGAGGGGTTTGATTTCCTGGGCCATGCTGATTGGTCGGTACACTGGAATCTGTAGCGCAGGAATCGAACTCGCGGCTTGATGTGGAAGTCAGCAGGTATCCTCCAGTTCCACATTTTCTGCACCTGGAACAGAAAAACAACCAGATTTAACATTTCACTTTTTACAGTTTTATTCTTTAAACTCTGACGTTCAATTTGAACTTCTGTGACTGATGTGTTTGTCTTTGTTCTGTCGGTCGAACAAATGTTGGACAGACATTATTTATGTTTTATAGACAAAATGATTGGTCCACACGGAGCTCCTAAAGGGACATGGGGGAAAAAAAACCAAACTGAGCACGAGAAACATTTAAGCGTTTTTCTTCACGTGCCCAAATTATGCGTGACAAGCAGTGGTATCCCTCAGCCTGGGATATGTTTGAAAATGGAAGTTTGATACGTGAACACTATTTATTCATTGAAGTGCAGTTACGGTGAACTCAGCCTGCATCATGATCAGGACTCACAATGAAGGAGTGTAACCATTCTGTGAGAGCTGTCACTGACTTTATTTACAGGCTTTCATAAATCATACAATCCATATTCGCAGGTGGTGAGGATGATCCAGATGAGCTGACTGAAGAAGGCAGAGTGTGCGGCAGAGCGCACCGAGTCCTCCTGACAGTCGTGTCCACTGCGGGGATTTCACACACAAACTACATGAAAATACGTATTTGGTGAAACATGAATAGTAGGCTGTTCATTCTTTAATGCTTTTTGATTTAATCTTGGATTTCTACCATCGATTATGATTACTGGATTATTTAGTTACCAAAGAGTCTGGTCCTCTCCGCTGTGCTCCAGGACAGGGAATGATGGCACAGCGCTCAATGGGGAAATATTGATTTAAGATTTGTGTTGGCTGATATTTTCACTATAAGCACAAATACGAGGTTTATGAAAATGCTCACGAGAAAAGTTTAAGTTTTTTTCCCCCATGTCCCTTTAGGGGCTCCATAGGTCCACACTGACTTGTGACTCTAAATGTGGCACTCTGCAGAACAACTCTTACTTTTCATGCAGCTATAAGGAACTCTTATCTTGTTGATTCTGGCGCCCCTTGTGGACAACAGCATTATGAGCACCACCCCCTCCTTTAATAAAGATCTGTCAGCATGTACTTTTGTTCTGGAAGTAAGTGACAGAAGGCCTCGACGTATTTTTAAAACTATTTGTCTTTTCTAAACTCAGCAGTTTGCAGGACGATGAAGAGGTCATGTATGTATTAGTGTCTGATTATTAACTGTAATATGAGAAAAATGAAACGGTGAACTTTGTTTTACTGTCGTACTGCCAGAGTCAGAGCAGCTTCTCTCATTAATTCATCCAGTTTTTATTTAATTATTTATTCAACCTGGAAAAGTCAGAATCTGATTATTGAACTGATGTTTATCTAAATGAGACACCTTCAGTTCAATTGTTTAAACAGAAATGTTTCTGTTATTAATAACATTCCATTATTCAGAAATCAATATCTCGATGACTCTAGGTGCTGTATCGTAGTCAACTGGACTTGTTTCAGTTTGTTGAAGATGTTTCACCTCTGATCCAAGAGGCTTCTTCACTTCTAACTAACTGGAGGAGCTGCAGGCTTTAAACTCTGTGTGGGAGTGCCCTTACAGAGTCGTTAAGGACACGTGTGAGCTCTGAGTTTCAGAGTCGTTAGGGCCAGAGGAGGTGGCCTAAGACATCACTTATCACCCACCTACAATGCAGTACTGAGTTCTCTCCCCAGACAGCTTAACAACCATTCACACCTGGGCTCACCTGACCTTAGTAACCCACATTTTTTGGCCAACGACCCACAAGTGGCCCTAAAGACTCACACGTCCTTAATGACTCTGTAAGGACACTCCCACACTCTGCAAGGACACTCCCACACTGGAAGGACACCCCACATTATGTAAGGACACTTCCATGCAGAGTTTAAACGACTGTCAACTCCTCTCCAGTTAGTTAGAAGTGAAGAAGCCTCTTGGATGAGAGGTGAAACGTCTTCAACAAACTGAAACAAGTCCAGTTGCCTACGATACAGAACTTAGAGGTACCAGGACCTTAATGACTGAGAACCTTCATCAACATATCTCGATGACATAATACTGTGGAGTTAAAACATCTTAAAGGATCACAGATGATATAAACCATGAACACACTTCAGTTACTCGTATTACAAACTTCAGATAATTTATGAATTTATGAATTTACCAAAAAATAACTTTAAATCAAAACCCTTGCTCGTCTACAGGCTTAAGGGGAAAATAACAATCTGTTATGGGACAGTAAATACTATTAGTCCTACAAAGGTCAGAGGTCAGAGTGATACGAACCTTCAGGACCCTGACCAGATGGGTTGTACTGTTCAGTGACTGAACCTGCAGAGAACAAGCAGAACCAAGAAGACAGAAAGAACAAACCTTCAGCACCTGATCACAGTAAGATACTCTTATGACCTTTAACAGGACAAATTAACGAACCAGAACCTTTAGCCAGAGCCAGAACCAGAACTGTTAACTAGAACCAGCACTGTTAGCAGAACCAGAACCATTTAGAAGAAGCAGGACTTTAAACTATAACCAGAACTGTTAGCGAGTACCAGAACTATTAACAAGAAACAGAACTCTTAATTAGAACCACAACTATTAACAAAAACCAGAGCTGTGAACCAGATCGACGACACCGGAACCAATATCAACCACAAACCAGAACCTCAGAAACTAAACACAGAGATTTTAAACTGGTTTTACCTAAAGCTTGAGACTGTTACCAGTTTCAGACTGGCTCTGGACCGGTTGGTAGTTTTATTGACCAGTTTCCGACGGGGTAACATCGGTTGAACACACACTGGTTTGTTATGGTTTGGACACATTCATTATTGATAGACTGGTTTTCTAGACTGGTTTCATACAGGGTTACACTGGTTCATGGACTGGTATCATACTGGTCTCAAATTGAGTTCGGACTGGTTAATGTGGTAGTTTGAACTTTGAGCATTTGTAAAACTTACCAGCCATCTGTGTGTGATCTGTCACAGCTGGATGACCTGAAACACACACACACACATTAATGAACATTTATGTGAGGACATACTGTAACGTGTTTGGACGCACTGTAACGTGTTTGGACATACTGTAACGTGTATGGACGCACTGTAACGTGTTTGGACATACTGTAACGTGTTTGGACATACTGTAACGTGTATGGACGCACTGTAACGTGTTTGGACATACTGTAACGTGTTTGGACATACTGTAACGTGTTTGGACATACTGTAACGTGTTTGGACACACTGTAACGTGTTTGGACATACTGTAACGTGTTTGGACACACTGTAACGTGTTTGGACACACTGTAACGTGTTTGGACACACTGTAACGTGTTTGGACATACTGTAACGTGTTTGGACATAGCCTCTTGCATGAGAGGTGAAACGACTGATATATGTCCAGCTGTCTGCGATACAGCACTCAGAGTCATTTTGCTGGTTTCAGGGATGTTATTTAACATTTTGGTGAAATTTGTTTAAATTTGGAAGAACTAAGAACTCTTCTTGCATATAGAAGAAATAACAGCAAGATCTTCAATGCCAGTGCGGACACACCATTTAACTGACCACATTTACAGATCTAACTGTAACTAACCTATTTCATTTATTTGTAAATCTGTTAACTCACACTGTAGTGGTCATTTCTGATTTTCTTGCGGTCTGATATGGAGGCCTACGAGCCGCAGCCATGCCACAAACACACCGACCCCTTCGGACTCTGTCCCGGTCTTCTGCTGCTCCTCTCGGTGTCACTCATCCTCCGTAGCTGCTCTTCGCTGTAGTGTGTCAATCATGTCCCTGTCTGAGAAACGCTTTTGTATGTTGTCGCTTTAGGTGAGAGAGCGAGACTTAACGTGAGCTCCATTGTCCGATCGAAATGTAGAGAGTGCCTTCTGTTGGAAATAAGCTTAATAGCAAGCAGACTCACTGTAGTTGTTCAGCTCGGGATTCATTAATGTGCTGCCTCATGTACTAATTTAATACTGTTTTCTTTTTTTGAGGATGTCGCGGGCCGGAACCTTCCCCGGTCCATGTTTTTCCTGGGTGTGCTATAAATAATACAATGTATATATAATCTAGTTCAGATATAATATAATGTACTGTATATCTAATACAATCTATAATGAATATTATATATATAATGAAGCCTATAAATAATATAAGATGTACATAATGTAATGTATAAATAATATAATCTATATGTAATCTATATATCTATCCTACAATCATGATAAAATCTTTGGTTCAGTGAGATTCCACCGGGCGTGTTTGTGTTGAGTTACAGCCACGACACGTCGGAGTCGGACAGACAGGAAGTCAGACACAGGAATGGCACAGAGCATCTGCTCAATTTTCAGAATAAAACGCCCTGTACAGGCGGAGGATTGACAGCAACAACAAAGTCAGAAATATAAACAATAAATGAAAAGATTTAACTGTGTAGCCAACAATCTGAGCCAATCAACAACACGAGGCTGCTAAAACGCTCCTGCTGGGATATGAAGCTGCGTGGAGGACGTGATGTCATCGAGACGTGAAGGTGTGAGGGAGAAGTTTAAAACGTGATCAGAGAAGAAAACTGAAGAGCAGACAGTAGTACTGATTTCTACAGCAGAAGAAGAAGTGACTTCCTGTTGGATAAACAGGTGTGACCTCAGGTTACCTGAGTCTGTACCCGTAGAGTCTGTTGCCATGGTAACCAGGTCTGTGTGGGCGGAGCCACCTGAAGCTTAAGGACACAGGGATAGACAGGTGAACAGACAGACAGGTATACAGACACACACACAGACAGACAGACAGACAGGTGAACAGACAGGTGGACAGACAGACAGACAAGTGTACCTGTGTGAAGGACGACAGGTGTTGATTCTGTAACATGATCATGTGACAGGAAGTGAGTTCAAACAAACTCCTGCTGTTGTTGAAATGTGGTTGTCATGGTTACAAGTCTTACCTGTGACATCATGGGTGAGTCCCAGACCTGACGCTGGAACCAATCAGAACACAGATTCAGGTTTCTACCAGTGATCAATACTCTCGATCAGTCTATTGACGTATTGATATATCAGTCCATCTGTCTCACCTGTGAGGTCACTGTGAAGACCTGTCACTGAGTCTGCTCCACCTGCTGACATCACCACAACACCTCATTACATCATCACAGATAGAACGTAGAACCAGTACGTAGCTGGCAAACAAATTAGTTACCGTTTTCATGGTATTATTTCAAAGTGTGAACATCTCGTTCATCTAATCGGTTTGTCTTTCAGATCTCATTAATAACAACACTCGTCAAGTTGGAGAAATAATTCACCTGGTCAAGAAAATGACAGCTTGAACTACAGTTAGTCTGAGACTCCAGACATATCTTTAACTTTACATCTTTAAATGTTACGGCTGAAAATGACAACAGAAGAAGTTTAATGATGTCACATATCTCCACAATGCAAATTAACTGACAAGTTTGTAACAGGAAGTGACTGTTGTTGTTACAGTGAAGTCACAGGGATTCCATCTATAGGTCCTGTGTAGGTACATGTTTGTAGTGAGATCACAAGAGTGCAGCGTTAGTTCTGAGATGAATCAAGAAAATAATGTGTTTGTTTCTTCTTTCCGTTTGCTGAATCAGCTCAGATCAACCTGACCGTCAGGCTGAACCACGAGCTCTTCTGCCATTAGCTGAAGAGTGTGTTTCAATAGAACCAAACCAATCACAACCAGTCTTCACTGGACAATGCTTCCTTATTGACACTTGATTTTAATCCATCAGAACTGGCTGACACAGGTAAGGTGATTATGTCATAGCTGAACAGGTAGTCAAGCTCTACAGTCAATTATTCAGTGAGTTCATTAGTGCTTAATAAGAAAAAAGGTCATAATCTGTAAAGCTAGTGGTTCTCAGTTGAAGTGTCAGTAGCTGATCAATCTATCAATAATTACATCATAACAATCCAGGGATCAATAAAACAGAGTGAAGTCGTACCTGTGACCTCAGTCTGAAGATCAGTGAAGGAAACCAATTGATCAGTCGCTGCAGAAACAAACAGCAGAGTCAAACTCAACAATAGATCTGATCTAATAAATGTATAGAACAAGAACAAGTGTTCTACACATGTATCAGAATACATGTCCATAAGTATATCAGTATATATATATATATATATATATATATACATATGTGTGTGTGTGTGTGTGCATATCAGTATATATACACCGATCAGGCATAACATTATGACCACCTGCCTAATATTGTGAAGGTTCCCACAGCTCAGCAGCTCAGACCTGTGGCTCTGACCATGGACTTAAGACCTCTGAGGGTGTCCTGTGGTGTCTGGCACCAGGGCGTTTTATAGTGGATCCTCTGGGTCCTGTATGTTGGGGGGTGGGGCCTCCATGGATCAGACCTGCTCCAGCAAGTCTTACAGATGCTTGATCAGATGGGATCTGGGGAATTTGGAGGCCCGGTCAACACCTCGGGCCCTTTATTGTGTTCCTCGAGCTGTTCCTGAGCAGTGTTTGCGGTGTGTCAGGGCACATTGTCCTGCTGGGGGGCCACTGCCATCGGGTAGTGTTGTTGGGATGAGGGGGTGTACTTGGTCCACAACAGTGTTTGGATGGGCGGTGCGTGTCAAGTGGCAGTCACATGAATGGCAGCACCCAAGGTTTCCCAGCAGAACATCGCATTGTGATGAGATGATCAATGTTATTCACCTGTCAGTGGTTTTAATGTTGTGGCTGATCGGTGTATATGTGTGTGTGTGTGTGTATATACATCAGTATATATGTCTATATATCGTACATATCGTATATATGTCTATATGTATGTCAGTATATATGTATGTCTATGCATATATCAATATATATATATCTGTACATTTATCAGTATACACACTATCAGTCATAAGTTTGGACACATCTTCTCATTCAATGTTTTTTCTTTATTTGTATTATTTTCTACATTGTAGATCAAAACTGAAGACATCAAACTATGAAGGAACACATGGAATTATGTAGTAAGCAAAAAAGTGTTAAACAGAACATGTTTTATATTTGATATTCTTCAGAGTAGCCTCCTTTTGCTCTGATGACAGCTTTGCTCACTCCTGACATTCTCTCAGTCAGATTCATGAGGTCGTCACCTGGATGGTTTTAATTAACAGCTGCGCCTCGTCAAGAGTTAATTTGTGTAATTTAATGTGTTTGAGACCATCAGTTGTGTTGTGCAGAGCTAGGGTTGGTTCACAGTTCAATACAGTGAATAACCCTACTGCCCTACTGTTCTAATCCATAATATGGCAAGAACCACTCAGCTCAGTACAGAGAAACAACAGTCCATCATTACTTTAAGACATGAAGGTCAGTCAATCCGGAAAATATCAAGAACTTTGAATGTATCCTCAAGTTAGGTTGTGAAAACCATCAAACACATGATGAAACTGGCTCTCATGAGGACCGCCCCAGGACAGGAAGACCAGGAGTTACCTCTGCTGCAGAGGATAAGTTCATTAGAGTTACCAGACTCAGATTAGAGCCCACAGAAATGCTTCACAGAGTTCAAGTAGCAGACACATCTCAACATCAACTGTTCAGAGGAGACTGTGTGAATCAGGCCTTCATGGTCGAATTGCTGCACAGAAGCCACTACTGAGGAAGAACAACAAGAAGACGAGGTGTTTGGGCCAAGAAACACAAGGAATGGACATTAGAACAGTGGAAATCTGTACTTTGGTCTGATGAGTCCAAATTTGAGATTTTTGGTTCCACCCGCCGTGTCTTTGTGGAACGCAGAAAAGGTGAGCGGATGGTTTCTACATGTGTGGTTCCCACCGTGAAGCATGGAGGAGGAGGTGTGATGGTGTGGGGGGGCTTTGCTGATGACACTGTTGGTGATTTATTCAAAATTCAAGGCACACTGAACCAGCATGGCTACCACATGCCAGCACATCTGGTTTGTGCTTAGTGGGACCATCATCTGTTTTTCAACAGGACAATGACCCCAAACACACCTCCAGGCTTTGTAATGGCTATCTGACCAAGAAGGAGAGTGATGGAGTGCTGCGTCAGATGACCTGGCCTCCACAATCACCCGACCTAAACCCAGTTGAGACGGTTTGGGATGAGTTGGACCGCAGAGTGAAGCAAAGCAGCCAACAAGTGCTCAGCACCTCTGGGAACTCCTTCAAGACTGTTGGACACCATCCAGGTGACGACCTCATGAATCTGACTGAGAGAATGTCAGGAGTGTGCAGAGCTGTCATCACAGCAGCAGGTGGCTACTGAAGAATATCACATATAAATCATATTCTGGTTTGTTTAACACTTTGTGGTCGTGATGTCACAGCTGAGGTCGTGTACAGTTTCGATCTACAATGTAGAAAATAATACAAATAAAGAAAAACCACTGAATGAGAAGGTGTGTCCAAACTTATGACTGGTAGTGTATGTCTATATGTATATCAATATATATGTCTATATATACATCAGTATATATGTCTATACGTAAATCAGTGTATATATATGTCTATGCGTATATCAATATATCTGTACATTTATCAGTATATATATCTATGTATATCAATATATATTTCTATATGTACAGTATATCAGTATATATGTAGAGTATATCAGTATATGTCTATGCGTATATAAGTTTCCGTTTATGTTTACCTGTATTTATGTCCGTCAGCAGCGTCTGTCGACCGTTTCCTGTCAAACACAAACAGTTAGTGAGTCACAGCCAATCAGTGACTTCACCACACTCTGACTCAACATTTAATCAATTTGTCATCAGATCAAATAAAACTTTATTGTCCATTGAACTGGAAATTGTCTCTTCTTTTTAGCAGCAAAATATCATGAAACATTTAAACCAAACCGAGAACATTTAAATATGAAATACTGAAGAGTAAAAAATACATCAACAACTACTGTCCAATCAAACATTAAACACAGTGCAGTGGATATTCAACTCACTGTTTTAATTTGGAATAATCTTTGCTCATAGAATTAACTGATAAGTGAATGAATCAGGTCAATAATCACATTGATAAGACCAATAAATAAACTAATTACTTTGAAAATATTACAGATATTCACCACTAGGTAAAATTATCCCACTGTTACCGTTAACATCAGGAGAGTCGGCTCCATCTGCAGATATAAAATATGAATCAAACACACAGAATTTAGTTATGAATATTACTTGTTTGTTTGTTACTGAGGTCAGTTAATAAAGTTTTTCATGTTTTGAGATTTAAATGAGTTTATTCTTGTAAGAGGAACAGACTATCTGGATTTTCAGAGTAAAAGTCTCCCTGGATTTTCACAGTAAAAGTCTTTACTATACCTACCTCCCTGGGCTGCAGGATGGGCGGAGCTTGAGATTGAGCTGGACAGTGATTGGTCAGGTGCTGAGCTCAGAGAGGTGAGGTCTACTAGCAGGATGAAAACAGAAGAGAAGAAAGAATATGTTGGTTTCATGTTGTTGCTTAGAGCGTAACTCGGCTATAAATCAGTTTATTTATATTTCAAATGATCAACTCATCATCAATATCAGCTAATAATGACTCTAAAATGAAAAGTCAGCCTGAAATTAACATGTCTGCTTATATGACAGGATGTGATGAGGTATTTAGGCACCTGGACACAGGTGTCATGTTACTCCGCCCACAGGTGTGGTGTGTTCAGGCCTGTGGGCGGGGTCAGTACCTGCAGGTGAATCCAGGCTG